>NC_052502.1:75279823-75418057 GCF_016617805.1 Bactrocera tryoni | reverse complement strand
TAATTCTTAAAAAATATCAAATAAAAATAAAAACAAATTTTAAATTAATAAAAAATTCTTTAACAAATGCGATTGTTAAAAAAAGTATTTTATTAAATAGAGTTTTTAATAATAACTATATTTACAAAATATACAATTTATTTGCATATATTAGTAGCTTTCTGATGATGAAAATTATATTGTGAAGTGCAGTATTTTAGTAATTTTAGGATAAGGTGAACATTTATCCTCCCAAAAATTTTCGTTTTTGCGTTGTACGTCATTTGGCTCTAGGTCTAGCTATTAATGTACATATTCTGCAGTTTGTGCACCGCAAAGGACACTCGATGATCAGTAAGTTTCTGCAATTGTTCTGAAAATATAAAATATATTTGAATTATTTGTAAATAAATTTCATTTTATAATACGCGTTCATTTGAAATAGTTTTAAGAGTTTTAGAGAAAATTTTGTTATTTTTTTATGCAAACGTCTCTATTATGGAAATTTTAGAGCATATTCGCCAATTTAACGGCTCATATGGCTTTTTCGACAGGTGTTTGCTTGTTTTGCATTTGCCCCACTTTAGACCGACATCAGCTCCTCAATCAACAAATAACCCAATTCACACACAAACACATGTGTGCACTGCTCCCAGTTGCATTCATATGCATACATCTGTGGGGACATATGTATGTGCATGCAACCTTGCTTGGGTAAACGGTCCAACGCTGAACTCTGCTCACCGTCACTGTGGCGATAGAAAAAGTTTTCTATATTTTTTCTGTTTTACAGCGCCACTTTTCACCGCAAAAGAGAATGTCAGCTTTACATGGATAAATGTTGAAAGAAGGAGAAAATAAAAACAAGAAAGGAAAATTCGTTCATGGCCATTGCCAGGTGATGTTTCTGCTGTGAGATGATGCTGTCGTCTTTGCCAGCGTCTAAGTTGCAATCGAGAATTTGGCGCATGCGCAAATGTTCTTTGGCGCTGCCACGGTGAAGTTGTGTTGCGAAAAAGCGAACGCACGCGTGCTCAATTGACGCGTAAAATATAACAAGCGGAAAGGTAAACACTTGGGTTAACATAAAGTGAAAGAACAATTAAAAATGTGAAATATTTTATGAAAAAAAATATTTAAACAAAATTTTTTAAAATTTTAGAAATAATTGCACTGGTTAAAAAAATAGTTATTAACGAGATTTTAAAATAAAGTTTTAATTATGCGAAGCTACGAAAATAAATAAGTGAAAATAAAACAACTAAAATATGAATTTGCAAATATTTAAAAATCCACCTACACTGGAAATAATTTAGAAAATAAAAAAAACATATGCTCACATACATATGTATTTTATTATAATAAAATGGTTTTTTAATGAATACGAACTATTATATAAAAAAATAATCAAAACTATTTTTGCGAAATTCAAACGAATTTTTTTTTTATATAATACTAAAAAAATTATTAAATTTGGCATTTTTTATATATTTTATTTTATGTTAATATCGCATTTACTATAAAAATGTTCAAAAATTAGAACTTTGGAATAAAAATACCACTTTACCAATTTACAAAAAAATATAAAAAAATCTTTATAATAAAGAAATGTACGCCTTACAAAATTAAAAAAAAATTGTGAAACAATAATTTAAAAAATATTAAAAGAATGATTAAATAGTAATTAATTTTATTCCAAATATTAGTATAAATATAAAAAAATTTGTTATAGTATATACTCATTAAAGTACAATAAAAAAATAAGTGAATATGTAAAACAAAGTGCAAAAATTAAAAAGCTACAAAAAACTATACTATCAAACGAAAAAGCAACAAATTATGAGAAAAGGATTTTTTAAAGGATTGAGTTTTATATGGTAAGTGAATTATTTCAAAATTTACAACAATTTTTTATCACAACATTTTAAAAAATTTAATATAATTCTCATGTCTCCTTAGAGTGACTTTATTTTTATGTTTGATGAGAATTTTTACGTTGGCTTGATGTGGGTGTATTTACGGGTATATTGTACCCGTTTATTAACTCCCGTGATTTATTCTCTTTGTATTAGCGATAAGTGTAAGCATTTCACAAATAGATATCGGAAACGCTACAAAAGACGAGAGATCTTGTTGTCGGCTCCGTAAACCCTCATGTGTGGGGAACCAGCTGTCTATTTCTCTTTTGATCAGAGAACTTGCTCGTATATATTATATATTTAGAGAGTTATCGCACTTATTTACCGATTTTCTTTCAAAATTTATAGCTGTTATTTTATGACTCCATCTCGAGATATTTGTGGTCATAGGGAAGACCTCATATACCAGAAAATTTACATTCTATTATGACAACTAATATGTATAACAAATTTGCTCCCGGATCTTTTACTGGTTAGTTGTAACTTTTGTCAAAATAATAGTTGCTGCTGTAGACGCCACATAAACCTTCAAAAGTCAATAAATGACATTTTTTATTCAAGTTTTGGCATTACCTATTAGTGAATTATTGTCAGAGTGTTATGTTGTGCCGCAAAGAAAATTTGTGTAAACATCGTGACCCGATTATTAGTGTTCTGCTTTAACCTAGACATAAATCCTGCCGTAGAAGCAGATGCTGCGAAAAACGCGCGCCAACTGACAGAAACAGCAGTGCCACATTTGTGATGACAATGCCACATTTGTGGCCACCATCAGCGTCCGCCGCGGCAATGAAATTAATGACGAATGAAATGAGCGCAGCGAAAAGTGGCGGTGGCAAAGAAAAACAGCGTACGAAGCGTAGGGAAGACGCATTGTAAAAATGCAAGCAAATTGTGCGCAGCTTTTTATTAACAAATTCAATTGCAATAAACTATAACAATAACAACGGCAAACTGCAAACAAAAACAGTGTAAACTGACAACAGCAAACCTAAGAAGCTGCAAACTGACAAGCACAATTGAACTGTTCGTGTTCATAACATCAGTAGGCAGTCACAACAACAACTTGGAATCTCGCCAACGACTACAACAAAACTAATGCAACTGTGGTAATAAAAAAAAATAAATTAAAAACAAAAAATCAACCAATAAAGACAGTTTAAAAAATAATTCAATCTTGAAAAAAAAATATACAAAAAATGAAATAATATCATTTAATAAAATATAAGTAAAAAATAAAAAGAAAGGTATAATACCCTGCACAGGTGCATTTCTTATAAAGGGTATAAAAAGATCTCTAACTTGATTTTGTTCTGTTAGTTTATATCCAACTATGTATATGCTATAGTGCCCCGATCTGAACATTATGTTCGGAGATTGTAGCGTTGCCTTGGGCAATAACCCATGCCAAATTTTGTGAAAATATCTCGACAAGTAAATAGGTTTTCCATACAAGAACTTGACTTGGGATCAGTCTGTTTGTACAGTGTTTGCCCGGAAAGTAATAGGACTGAGTCGATTTAAAAAAATTTATTGAACCAATGCCAGCGTTATTTCGAAGCATTGAAGGCGTCACGGAAGGCATTCTCCGGAATAGTCTTGAGAGCCGAGGGACATGGCTTGGGTCCACTCTCTCGTCTCAAAATGCTTGGGATGCCGACCTTAGGTAGCTGTTCACAAGAAAGGCGGTGTGAGAGGGAGCGGTGTCGTGGTGCAACTTCCAATCGGCTGCGATGTCTTGTTGGGCCCGATTGACGCTTCGTTTGAGTCTCTCGAGAACTTCCACGTAAAACTTGGCATTGACAGTTTGTTCAGGAAGAACAAATTCATGGAGGACGATGGTCTAAGTTCGAAACTTTGCGTGCACGAGTCACATTGTCGGTGTTTGTCGAAGTCACGGTTTTCGTCAGCGAGCTCTTCCCGGCCCTCCAAAAAGGCCTGGTGCCACCGAAACACACCACTTCTTGCTAAAGCAACATCTGGGTAAGCCTGTCGCATCTCTGTTTCAAAATTTCAAAACTATATCTCAAAAACTGAGAGAATAGTTCGCGTTTATACAAATGGATTTGGCTAAAGACAGAGTATAAAAATATAAAAAAAAAACACGAAAAAAGTTTAAAAAAAAAGCAAAATTCAAATTAGAGCTGCAAGCAAACAGTTTGAGAATATGCTGCTGCCTTCAATGACACTGAAATCTCCGCGCATGCGCCGCAAAGATAAGCAAAAAATTTCGCTTCCTTTGCTTGCGGTGTGGAACCTTCAATTTTAACAGTCAATTATGAAGGCCAGCAACATATTTATTATTATTATGTTCGTTGCAACAACAAGAGCAACAACTGCAGCTAGCTGACAATGGCTTGGCGCATTCTCCAGAACCCACTGACTTACTTTCAGCCGCAACAGCAACAACAACTGCCACTGTGGCAACGGTTGCTCCACATAAACAAACGAGTCTCTCTGTTGTGTTGTAGCTGTCGTTGTTGTTGCCATTGCAGCGCTTGCAAACTGACCGCTTTTGGTTGGCAGACAAAACAAAAACAAAAACAAAAAACACATAAATAGTTCTTTGAAGTTGATATTCAACATTTGGCAGAAAAGTGGCAGATGGAAAATTGGCAAAGCAGCAGCTGAGCTGAGCTGAGCTGAGCAAAAACAAAAGTAACGGCGAGCAACGGGAACACAAATGCAGCAACGGCGGAAAATTAATGCAACAAATAAAATCGCAGGCGAAACTACTATTTGACCACGAATTCTTAAAAGAAAGCTGCAATTCAGCAGAAGACCGTTATTTTCATAATTAAAAACAATTACTTATTGTTATTAGATTTCCGTTTTCAATATTTTCGACACAACTGCACTTTTTTGCACGAATAATATGGGAATTAATATATCTATTGGGAAATTCGAAGGTTTTATGATTATTAAATACGAGGGTATATTCCTAAGTTTGCGTTGTGTGGTTAAAAGTGAAAATATCATGTACACAAAGAAGGTTAAGTTCAATTTCAAGTTCAGGCACATACGGGTTTGTATCTTAAATAACAAGGCAAAAGGAAATCAAAGCTGTTTGTCTTATACCTCGTTGAAGACGAATAGACTGACTACTAATACAGTCGGGTTTACGAATCGTCAAAATCGTAAAATGTTTCTTGTTGCTGTTGTAGCGGCAGAATTCATCCCTGCAGTAATTTTGAGGAACGCTACCGAGTTGACAGCTCTTGACCGGATAAAAAATCGGGTCGGTTCTCGTCATGTAGATCCGTCTGTCGTAGGAACGGTCCACTATTGCTCTGAGTTGCATTGTCTGGAGGCCTGGTCGCAAAAGCTCACTATGTTCCTAACTTTCTTGAGAGAGTGTTTGACAGAAAAACACATTGGTTTGTGACGTCATGAACAAATGATTGGAAATTTTTGTTTGCGGTTGTTTTAAAAGTTGAGAGTTCGTTTTGATTATGACGTTGGTTGCCGCAATCTTGTTTCACCATTCTTACAGAAAATTTTCTATTGCAATCGCTTTTTTGCAGTCTACTTGACTTCCTTTGTTCCAATTTCGGTAAATCAGATCATTCGATAATATTGAATTAAAATGATTCTCATCACTTTTCATTACCCCGCTGGGTCTCGTACACAACACACACAACCTTAGCTAGCTTTCACGCGGTAGCAACTGACAATCGGCCCATCTAAGCACAGCCGCTGAACACTGGCAGCCAAAAAGCCAGCGCAACAGGTGCAAGAACTGGCCGTAGATAAAATCGGACACTTGAAACTACAGGAATTACCGCTGACATTGTTGAGCAAAAACACAAAATGAGGTCATCATGCCATCGCTTTGGTTTCGGTTCAATTAGCAAGCAGAGTGAATTCGCTTCCTTTGGCTACGCCACTAGTGCGCGCTGCTTGTAAGCTCTTGCGCTGCTCTGAAAACTTTTGCTGGCCGCCTTAGCGCCAAAGTGGTTCAGTGGCAAACAACGCCGAAAATGTGCAAAAGCCAGTGACGGGCGAAGTCGTGACACACATGAAATTGACGCTTACACCCAGTGCGCGCCTCTGTGCCCGTGGGCACGTGAGTCTGGTGCAGCAACAGGTTTCTCGCGCGTGCCAAAAGCAGTCAAAGGCCGCGCGCAAACAAAAAAATATGTAGAAAATTTGTGAAAAATAAAAAAAAATGACAGCAGGCGTTTCCGACCGCAATTGATGCCACAGAAAGGTGTATGGCTTGGATATGTGCCCCAGGTGAGCTCCCATTCTAGCTCAATTTTTCACAACACCAACACAAGGTGGAGAAAAATGATTTCATTTCTTTCCCCCAATTATTTTTGTTAACAAAGGAAAATTACAGCTTGGCAGACTATTCTTCAAATCCTCGTGTGATTATTTGTTTTTGCCACACGTGCCCCTTTGCCGACTTTTCGAAAAAAAGAAAGTTATTTAAAAACATAAACAAAAATCAAACATAAAAGTTGCAAATCCACCCCATTCATTGATAAACATAGGCAGTGAATCGAAGCTTCATAGGTCAAAGTAAGTAGAAACACCTTTTTTTGTAACTAAGTTAAGAAAAACTTTTCATTTTTAGAATAATTTCTTTAAAATACGGAGTTTCCCAACACATTTTTAATTTTCTAAATTTTTGTATAATACCAAAATTCAATTTTCTTGGATAGGATTGTAGCCCATGCGATTCTGCCAATTTCTCCAGTTTTACTTTTTCGCTACGACATCTATTTTAGAAGTTATAAGCATTTTTCGCATATAAGCATTCGGCCGCTGCTTGCTACATACTCCTGGTCGCCTGGTAGAAATCTGGGATTTTGCTGCCAAATTTAATGCAATTTTTCTGCAGCGGCGGTTGCACCAAAAATTTTCGTGCCGGGTAGCACATCCAAAGGGGCTAAAATGGGGCAAGGATGCTGGCATACACACGGACTGGAAAGGGGAGCAGGACATCGACCGGAAATGAAATTACGGTAAATCACATCCGGACCGAAATTCTAACAGGAAGTTATAAATCGGAAAAGGATATAAATCTCACTTCCGTTTATCGACACAATTTCCGGTTCGTAAAATTCCGGTCCGGAAACGAATATATTTCCTATTCGAAAACCTAACAGGAAGTTATAAACCTGAAGGGATACAATTATTACTTCCGATTATTGACACAATATCCGGTCCGGAAATGAAAATATTTCCTGTTTGGAAACCCAATAGGAAGTTATAACCCGGAAATAAAAATTACGGTGTCACACTTCCTGTCACAACAATAAACAGGAAGTTGTAAAGCGGAAATGGAACTTTTTCAGGAAAACGGAAGTAATCTGTTCTCAAGTTCAATTCCCCTTTCTCCGTCCCATTTTTATCCCTTCGCATATGTTAAACATCCGCAATCGGAGCATTTCCGTTTTGTAAACTTGCGATTTGGTTTTCTGACAGGAAATGCAGTACCCCAATTTCGTTTCCGCTAGCCGATTCATACCAACATCCGGCCGTCACACATATTACGGTTTTGCAAAGTTACTGCCGTTTCCCCACATCTCCCTCCTTGGCATATGTTACAACATTTGGCAGTTTTTTGGTGCATCCGTCGCCGTTGCAGATTGCAAGCCGCCAAATAGAACAATGCTTATAACTTCTAAAATAGAGGTCGTACAGAAAAAGTAAAAATTGAGAATTTTTTCAGAATCGCATGGACTACAATCCTATCCAAGAAAATTTAATTGGTGTTATACAAAAATTTAGAAAATTAAAAATATATTACAAATCGCCGTGGGCTATGAAATAGAATGGGGCAATGTTGCCAAGTATGTTTTTAATTATTGCAAGTCCACAACTTCTCAATCTTGCTGTTTTTCTATAAATTTTCATTTTCATTATTCTCCCTGGGGAATAGCAGGGGATAGAAATGTCAAGCTAAGGTCTTTCTGATTTGGTAGTAAAAACTAAATCTTTTTCATTTGAATTATTTTAATTTATTTTACTTAAGTTCCATTTACCGCAAGATAATGCTACTTTTTTAGCAAGTAATTTTATTACTTTTCGAGAAAATAGGGAAAATAATTCATTTTACTTTTTGTTGTTGTATCAATCTTTTTCCAAATCCATAGAATTTGAAGAGAGTGGCTTTCTTTTACTAATGGTATGGATTTTCGGAAGGTTTGGGATGTGAAGTGCTTGGTGGGCACATATTCTAATCATTTTTCATCACATCTATAAACTCTAACTAAATTACGTGGGACAAAATCTGTAACGAGGAAAAGAAAGGTTCAGAGTCATCCGTGCAAGCTTTTTGGATAATCTCTGATATAAGCGGCGGCTTTTTGAAGTGGACCTAATAACAGAGAAAGGGCGGAGTCTCCTTTTCATGACTTTCAAGGCCTTCTCTATTCCACGAGAGTGTTTCAAGTCTCGGGAAAAAGTTTCGTGAAGTTGAAAACAATATGCTCAGGAAATTTGAATTAATGTCCGTTTGAACTTGAAGGATATTTTCGGCGCTACTGAAATAACATAAAATCATCAGCTTATGCAGTTTTCGCAAGAAAAAATGCAAGAAATTTAATCGTATGTTTTTATCGCGACGCGCTGTGATTTGATTTGGAAGCCATGACAAGCTGGCTGCCAGTTGGCGCTATAAAAGAAACGCAGACACAGTGCCTGGCCAGTGCTTAGCTGACTGTAGCGCCGCGATGTAAAGTAGTTTAACAGTCACATGGTGATTTCGCGCGAAGCTGGCTGCCAGTTGGCGCTATAAAAGAAACGCAAGCACAGTGCCTGGCCAGTGCTCAGCTGACTCTCGCACCGCGATGTAATGTAGTTTAACAGCCACATGGTGATCACGCACAGTGCCTGGCTAGTGCTTAGCTGACTGTGGCGCCGCGATGTTATGTGATTTGAAAATCACGCGGTAAATTCGCGGGAAGCTGGCTGCCAGTTGGCAATATAAAATAAACGCAGGCACAGTACCTGGCCAGAGCTTAGGTGACTGTAGCGCCGCGATGTAAAGTAGATTAACAGTCACATGGTGATTTCGCGGGAAGCTGGCTGCCAGTTGGCGCCTATAAAAGAAACGTAGCCACCGTGCCTGGCCAGAGCTTAGGTGACTGTAGCGCCGCGATGTAAAGTAGTTTAACAGTCACATGGTGATTTCGCGCGAAGCTGGCTGCCAGTTGGCGCTATAAAAGAAACGCAAGCACAGTGCCTGGCCAGTGCTTAGCTGACTGTAGCGCCGCGATGTAAAGTAGTTTAACAGTCACATGGTGATTTCGCGCGAAGCTGGCTGCCAGTTGGCGCTATAAAAGAAACGCAAGCACAGTGCCTGGCCAGTGCTTAGCTGACTGTCGCGCCGCGATGTAAAGTAGTTTAACAGTCACATGGTGATTTCGCGCGAAGCTGGCTGCCAGTTGGCGCTATAAAGGAAACGCAAGCACAGTGCCTGGCCAGTGCTTAGCTGACTGTCGCGCCGCGATGTAATGTAGTTTAACAGTCACATGGTGATTTCGCGCGAAGCTGGTTGCCAGTTGGCGCTATAAAAGAAACGCAGACACAGTGCCTGGCCAGTGCTTAGCTGACTGTGGCACCGCGATGTAATGTAGTTTAACAGTCACATGGTGATTTCGCGCGAAGCTGGCTGCCAGTTGGCGCTATAAAAGAAACGCAAGCACAGTGCCTGGCCAGTGCTCAGCTGACTCTCGCGCCGCGATGTAATCTAGTTTAACAGTCACATGGTGATTTCGCGCGAAGCTGGCTGCCAGTTGGCGCTATAAAAGAAACGCAAGCACAGTGCCTGGCCAGTGCTCAGCTGACTCTCGCGCCGCGATGTAATGTAGTTTAACAGTCACATGGTGATTTCGCGCGAAGCTGGCTGCCAGTTGGCGCTATAAAAGAAACGCAAGCACAGTGCCTGGCCAGTGCTTAGCTGACTGTCGCGCCGCGATGTAATGTAGTTTAACAGTCACATGGAGATTTCGCGCGAAGCTGGCTGCCAGTTGGCGCTATAAAAGAAACGCAAGCACAGTGCCTGGCCAGTGCTTAGGTGACTGTAGCGCCGCGATGTAAAGTAGTTTAACAGTCACATGGTGATTTCGCGCGAAGCTGGCTGCCAGTTGGCGCTATAAAAGAAACGCAAGCACAGTGCCTGGCCAGTGCTCAGCTGACTCTCGCGCCGCGATGTAATCTAGTTTAACAGTCACATGGTGATTTCGCGCGAAGCTGGCTGCCAGTTGGCAATATAAAAGAAACGCAGGCATAGTGCCTGGCCAGTGCTCAGCTGACTCTCGCGCCGCGATGTAATGTAGTTTAACAGTCACATGGTGATCACGCACAGTGCCTGGCTAGTGCTTAGCTGACTGTGGCGCCGCGATGTTATGTGATTTGAAAATCACGCGGTAAATTCGCGGGAAGCTGGCTGCCAGTTGGCAATATAAAATAAACGCAGGCACAGTACCTGGCCAGAGCTTAGGTGACTGTAGCGCCGCGATGTAAAGTAGTTTAACAGTCACATGGTGATTTCGCGCGAAGCTGGCTGCCAGTTGGCGCTATAAAAGAAACGCAAGCACAGCGCCTGGCCAGTGCTCAGCTGACTGTCGCGCCGCGATGTAATGTAGTTTAACAGTCACATGGTGATTTCGCGCGAAGCTGGCTGCCAGTTGGCGCTATAAAAGAAACGCAGGCACAGTGCCTGGCCAGAGCTTAGGTGACTGTAGCGCCGCGATGTAATGTAGTTTAACAGTCACACGGTGATTTCGCGCGAAGCTGGCTGCCAGTTGGCAATATAAAAGAAACGCAGGCATAGTGCCTGGCCAGTGCTCAGCTGACTCTCGCGCCGCGATGTAATGTAGTTTAACAGTCACATGGTGATTTCGCGCGAAGCTGGCTGCCAGTTGGCGCTATAAAAGAAACGCAAGCACAGTGCCTGGCCAGTGCTTAGCTGACTCTCGCGCCGCGATGTAATGTAGTTTAACAGTCACACGGTGATTTCGCGCGAAGCTGGCTGCCAGTTGGCAATATAAAAGAAACGCAGGCATAGTGCCTGGCCAGTGCTCAGCTGACTCTCGCGCCGCGATGTAATGTAGTTTAACAGTCACATGGTGATCACGCACAGTGCCTGGCTAGTGCTTAGCTGACTGTGGCGCCGCGATGTTATGTGTTTTGAAAATCACGCGGTAAATTCGCGCGAAGCTGGCTGCCAGTTGGCAATATAAAATAAACGCAGGCACAGTACCTGGCCAGAGCTTAGGGGACTGTAGCGCCGCGATGTAAAGTAGTTTAACAGTCACATGGTGATTTCGCGCGAAGCTGGCTGCCAGTTGGCGCTATAAAAGAAACGTAGACAGTGCCTGGCCAGTGCTCAGCTGACTCTCGCGCCGCGATGTAATGTAGTTTAACAGTCACATGGTGATTTCGCGCGAAGCTGGTTGCCAGTTGGCGCTATAAAAGAAACGCAGACACAGTGCCTGGCCAGTGCTTAGCTGACTGTGGCACCGCGATGTAATGTAGTTTAACAGTCACATGGTGATTTCGCGCGAAGCTGGCTGCCAGTTGGCGCTATAAAAGAAACGCAGGCACAGTGCCTGGCCAGTGCTTAGCTGACTGTCGCGCCGCGATGTAATGTAGTTTAACAGTCACATGGTGATTTCGCGCGAAGCTGGCTGCCAGTTGGCGCTATAAAAGAAACGCAGGCACAGTGCCTGGCCAGTGCTTAGCTGACTGTCGCGCCGCGATGTAAAGTAGTTTAACAGTCACATGGTGATTTCGCGCGAAGCTGGCTGCCAGTTGGCGCTATAAAAGAAACGCAAGCACAGTGCCTGGCCAGTGCTCAGCTGACTCTCGCGCCGCGATGTAATGTAGTTTAACAGTCACATGGTGATTTCGCGCGAAGCTGGCTGCCAGTTGGCGCTATAAAAGAAACGCAGGCACAGTGCCTGGCCAGTGCTTAGCTGACTGTCGCGCCGCGATGTAATGTAGTTTAACAGTCACATGGTGATTTCGCGCGAAGCTGGCTGCCAGTTGGCGCTATAAAAGAAACGCAGGCACAGTGCCTGGCCAGTGCTTAGCTGACTGTAGCGCCGCGAGGTAATGTAGTTTAACAGTCACATGGTGATTTCGCGCGAAGCTGGCTGCCAGTTGGCGCTATAAAAGAAACGCAAGCGCAGTGCCTGGCCAGTGCTTAGCTGACTCTCGCGCCGCGATGTTATGTAGTTTAACAGTCACATGGTGATTTCGCGCGAAGCTGGCTGCCAGTTGGCAATATAAAAGAAACGCAGGCACAGTGCCTGGCCAGTGCTTAGCTGACTGTCGCGCCGCGATGTAATGTAGTTTAACAGTCACATGGTGATTTCGCGCGAAGCTGGCTGCCAGTTGGCGCTATAAAGGAAACGCAAGCACAGTGCCTGGCCAGTGCTTAGCTGACTGTGGCACCGCGATGTAAAGTAGTTTAACAGTCACATGGTGATTTCGCGCGAAGCTGGCTGCCAGTTGGCGCTATAAAGGAAACGCAAGCACAGTGCCTGGCCAGTGCTTAGCTGACTGTCGCGCCGCGATGTAATGTAGTTTAACAGTCACATGGTGATTTCGCGCGAAGCTGGCTGCCAGTTGGCGCTATAAAAGAAACGCAGGCACAGTGCCTGGCCAGAGCTTAGCTGACTGTAGCGCCGCGATGTAATGTAGTTTAACAGTCACATGGTGATTTCGCGCGAAGCTGGCTGCCAGTTGGCGCTGTAAAAGAAACGCAGACAGTGCCTGGCCAGTGCTTAGCTGACTGTCGCGCCGCGATGTAATGTAGTTTAACAGTCACATGGTGATTTCGCGCGAAGCTGGCTGCCAGTTGGCAATATAAAAGAAACGCAGGCACAGTGCCTGGCCAGAGCTTAGGTGACTGTAGCGCCGCGATGTAAAGTAGTTTAACAGTCACATGGTGATTTCGCGCGAAGCTGGCTGCCAGTTGGCGCTATAAAAGAAACGCAGGCACAGTGCCTGGCCAGTGCTTAGCTGACTGTCGCGCCGCGATGTAAAGTAGTTTAACAGTCACATGGTGATTTCGCGCGAAGCTGGCTGCCAGTTGGCGCTATAAAGGAAACGCAGGCACAGTGCCTGGCCAGTGCTTAGCTGACTGCTCGCGCCGCGATGTAATGTAGTTTAACAGTCACATGGTGATTTCGCGCGAAGCTGGCTGCCAGTTGGCGCTATAAAGGAAACGCAGGCACAGTGCCTGGCCAGTGCTTAGCTGACTGTCGCGCCGCGATGTAAAGTAGTTTAACAGTCACATGGTGATTTCGCGCGAAGCTGGCTGCCAGTTGGCGCTATAAAAGAAACGCAAGCACAGTGCCTGGCCAGTGCTTAGCTGACTGTCGCGCCGCGATGTAATGTAGTTTAACAGTCACATGGTGATTTCGCGCGAAGCTGGCTGCCAGTTGGCAATATAAAAGAAACGCAGGCACAGTGCCTGGCCAGAGCTTAGGTGACTGTAGCGCCGCGATGTAAAGTAGTTTAACAGTCACATGGTGATTTCGCGCGAAGCTGGCTGCCAGTTGGCGCTATAAAAGAAACGCAAGCACAGTGCCTGGCCAGTGCTTAGCTGACTGTCGCGCCGCGATGTAAAGTAGTTTAACAGTCACATGGTGATTTCGCGCGAAGCTGGCTGCCAGTTGGCGCTATAAAAGAAACGCAGGCACAGTGCCTGGCCAGTGCTTAGCTGACTGTCGCGCCGCGATGTAATGTAGTTTAACAGTCACATGGTGATTTCGCGCGAAGCTGGCTGCCAGTTGGCGCTATAAAAGAAACGCAAGCACAGCGCCTGGCCAGTGCTTAGCTGACTGTCGCGCCGCGATGTAATGTAGTTTAACAGTCACATGGTGATTTCGCGCGAAGCTGGCTGCCAGTTGGCGCTGTAAAAGAAACGCAGACAGTGCCTGGCCAGTGCTTAGCTGACTCTCGCGCCGCGATGTAATGTAGTTTAACAGTCACACGGTGATTTCGCGCGAAGCTGGTTGCCAGTTGGCGCTATAAAGGAAACGCAAGCACAGTGCCTGGCCAGTGCTTAGCTGACTGTCGCGCCGCGATGTAATGTAGTTTAACAGTCACATGGTGATTTCGCGCGAAGCTGGCTGCCAGTTGGCGCTATAAAAGAAACGCAAGCACAGTGCCTGGCCAGTGCTTAGCTGACTGTCGCGCCGCGATGTAATGTAGTTTAACAGTCACATGGTGATTTCGCGCGAAGCTGGCTGCCAGTTGGCAATATAAAAGAAACGCAGGCACAGTGCCTGGCCAGAGCTTAGGTGACTGTAGCGCCGCGATGTAAAGTAGTTTAACAGTCACATGGTGATTTCGCGCGAAGCTGGCTGCCAGTTGGCGCTATAAAAGAAACGCAGGCACAGTGCCTGGCCAGTGCTTAGCTGACTGTCGCGCCGCGATGTAATGTAGTTTAACAGTCACATGGTGATTTCGCGCGAAGCTGGCTGCCAGTTGGCGCTATAAAAGAAACGCAGCACAGTGCCTGGCCAGTGCTTAGCTGACTGTCGCGCCGCGATGTAATGTAGTTTAACAGTCACATGGTGATTTCGCGCGAAGCTGGCTGCCAGTTGTCGCTATAAAAGAAACGCAGGCACAGTGCCTGGCCAGTGCTTAGCTGACTATCGCGCCGCGATGTAAAGTAGTTTAACAGTCACATGGTGATTTCGCGCGAAGCTGGCTGCCAGTTGGCGCTATAAAAGAAACGCAGGCACAGTGCCTGGCCAGTGCTTAGCTGACTGTCGCGCCGCGATGTAAAGTAGTTTAACAGTCACATGGTGATTTCGCGCGAAGCTGGCTGCCAGTTGGCGCTATAAAAGAAACGCAAGCACAGTGCCTGGCCAGTGCTTAGCTGACTCTCGCGCCGCGATGTAATGTAGTTTAACAGTCACATGGTGATATCGCGCGAAGCTGGCTGCCAGTTGGCGCTATAAAGGAAACGCAAGCACAGTGCCTGGCCAGTGCTTAGCTGACTGTCGCGCCGCGATGTAATGTAGTTTAACAGTCACATGGTGATTTCGCGCGAAGCTGGCTGCCAGTTGGCGCTATAAAAGAAACGCAGGCACAGTGCCTGGCCAGAGCTTAGGTGACTGTAGCGCCGCGATGTAAAGTAGTTTAACAGTCACATGGTGATTTCGCGGGAAGCTGGTTGCCAGTTGGCGCTATAAAGGAAACGCAAGCACAGTGCCTGGCCAGTGCTTAGCTGACTGTCGCGCCGCGATGTAAAGTAGTTTAACAGTCACATGGTGATTTCGCGCGAAGCTGGCTGCCAGTTGGCGCTATAAAGGAAACGCAGCACAGTGCCTGGCCAGTGCTTAGCTGACTGTCGCGCCGCGATGTAATGTAGTTTAACAGTCACATGGTGATTTCGCGCGAAGCTGGCTGCCAGTTGGCGCTATAAAGGAAACGCAAGCACAGTGCCTGGCCAGTGCTTAGCTGACTGTCGCGCCGCGATGTAATGTAGTTTAACAGTCACATGGTGATTTCGCGCGAAGCTGGCTGCCAGTTGGCGCTATAAAGGAAACGCAAGCACAGTGCCTGGCCAGTGCTTAGCTGACTATCGCGCCGCGATGTAATGTAGTTTAACAGTCACATGGTGATTTCGCGCGAAGCTGGCTGCCAGTTGGCACTATAAAAGAAACGCAAGCACAGTGCCTGGCCAGTGCTTAGCTGACTGTCGCGCCGCGATGTAAAGTAGTTTAACAGTCACATGGTGACTTCGCGGGAAGCTGGCTGCCAGTTGGCGCCTATAAAAGAAACGTAGCCACCGTGCCTGGCCAGTGCTTAGCTGACTGTCGCGCCGCGATGTAAAGTAGTTTAACAGTCACATGGTGATTTCGCGCGAAGCTGGCTGCCAGTTGGCAATATAAAAGAAACGCAGGCACAGTGCCTGGCCAGTGCTTAGCTGACTGTCGCGCCGCGATGTAAAGTAGTTTAACAGTCACATGGAGATTTCGCGCGAAGCTGGCTGCCAGTTGGCGCTATAAAAGAAACGCAAGCACAGTTCCTGGCCAGTGCTTAGCTGACTATCGCGCCGCGATGTAAAGTAGTTTAACAGTCACATGGTGATTTCGCGCGAAGCTGGCTGCCAGTTGGCGCTATAAAGGAAACGCAAGCACAGTGCCTGGCCAGTGCTCAGCTGACGCTCGCGCCGCGATGTTATGTGATTTGAAAATCACGCGGTAAATTCGCGGGAAGCTGGCTGCCAAGTTGGCGCTATAAAGGAAACGCAAGCACAGTGCCTGGCCAGTGCTCAGCTGACGCTCTCGCCGCGATGTTATGTGATTTGAAAATCACGCGGTAATTTCGCGGGAAGCTGGCTGCCAGTTGGCAATATAAAAGAAACGCAGGCACAGTGCCTGGCCAGTGCTTAGCTGACTGTAGCGCCGCGAGGTAATGTAGTTTAACAGTCACATGGTGATTTCGCGCGAGGCTGGCTGCCAGTTGGCAATAAAAAAGAAACGCAGGCATAGTGCCTGGCCAGTGCTCAGCTGACGCTCGCGCCGCGATGTTATGTGATTTGAAAATCACTCGGTAAATTCGCGGGAAGCTGGCTGCCAGTTGGCGCTATAAAAGAAACGCAAGCACAGTGCCTGGCCAGTGCTCAGTTGACGCTCGCGCCGCGATGTTATGTGATTTGAAAATCACGCGGTAAATTCGCGGGAAGCTGGCTGCCAGTTGGCGCTATAAAAGAAACGCAAGCACAGTGCCTGGCCAGTGCTCAGCTGACGCTCGCGCCGCGATGTTATGTGATTTGAAAATCACGCGGTAAATTCGCGGGAAGGTGGCTGCTAGTTGGCGCTATAAAAGAAACGCAAGCACAGTGCCTGGCCAGTGCTCAGCTGACGCTCGCGCCGCGATGTCATGTGATTTGAAAATCACGCGGTAAATTCGCGGGAAGCTGGCTGCCAGTTGGCGCTATAAAATGAACGCAGGCACAGTACCTGGCCAGTGCTTAGCTGACTGTAACGCCGCGATGTAATGTAGTTTAACAGTCACATGGTGATTTCGCGCGAAGCTGGCTGCCAGTTGGCGCTATAAAAGAAACGCAAGCGCAGTGCCTGGCCAGTGCTTAGCTGACTCTCGCGCCGCGATGTTATGTAATATGAAAATCACGCGGTAAATTCGCGGGAAGCTGGCTGCCAGTTGGCAATATAAGTAAAGCAACCACCGTGCTTAAGTGACGGTCGCGACGCTTTGTGATTTGATTTGACAGTCATGACAAGCTGGCCAGCAGCCGGCTCTGTAAAAGAAAAGCATGCACCGTGCCTGTCCAGTGCTTAAGTGACTGTCGCGACGCGTTGTGATTTGATTTGGAAGTCAATGCAAGCTGGCCGGCAGCCGGCTGGTTAATGATTAGGTGACTATCGCATCTCGATATGATGTGATTTAAAAATCGTGAGGTCAATTTTAAGCTTACTAACGCGCATAGTTGTTTACAAACATTTGTTTAATTTCTTTAACTTTCAGTTTACTTAAATTGCTGATAAAAAATTAGAAAACAATAATTTGCAGTCTTCGAGTTGCTATTAATTGTCTAATCACTTTTCAATATCTTCGAAATATAAGCCATTTAGTTTTGTGTTTACTCGAGTACGAACATGATATGTATGACACGAAGAAGTAGAAACTGGGTTGCCAAAGCCAGTTATGACTCGCAATCGAATGTAATTGGGACAAGCTTTAAATTGTGGCATAGAATCTAGGACACTCGCTTATTTTCTCGAAATTATTTTAATTTTTTTTTTTTAATTTGATATGGAATTTTATGTATAAATAATAATAAATAATATCACTATGTTTTACGGTAAATTAATATAAAATAAATTCGTAATACTTTTTATCAACCGAATTAACATCGTAAATTAGTAATATTTTAATTTTATATACTACCTCTTATTAGCTCTTATCTTATTTGTAAAAAATATAAAATGTAAACATCTACATCATTTCAAAATTCCTCTGAGCTTTTAGACTTTAATCGCAAGCAAACAATGCGTCACCAAGAATTCACCGAATTGACGAAGCGAAATTGCTGTTTTCTAACGAATAAAATTAATAACAAAATCTAGTAAACAACAAAATATGCAATTGATCTCAATGATCTCAAACGTTTTATGCAATATTTTTGTTTTTGTTTACATTTTATAATTATGCGTATTGCATGAGTAACGACGTAGAAGTTGCCTGCAGTGTAAACTTGAACTTAGTTAAGCTATTGATACATATTTTACAATTAACCGACATGTGTGATAATGTCGTTCAGCGAGTTCAATTGGTTCTATTATAGGCCTTATTATTAAAAGTGTAATTATGGTATTTCACTGGAATTTTTAAATCTAAATATAAAGTAGAGTGCTAATTGTAGACTGCCATTTTCCCCAAAAAATGAATTGGAGCAGTAGAAGCTAGCCAAAGACATTGTATGAACGTTCTGACAGCAATAAGTTTGTGCCGGTAACAAACTCGAAGGCTGGGTATACCTAACACTGTGAGAAAAAGATTTTATTTAATTTCATATTTTACTGCGTCGCGCACTCAAACCAACTGGGCACAGGCGGTGGATGCTTTCATTGTAGTCCCTATTTTTGTAAATGAGTTAGGGTTTGAACAATACTTATTTTAGATTATCTTCTTTGGTTTATTTAAACCGAATGTTCACTATTTCTCACTAAGTAAATTAAAAAAAATAGAAGATACTCAACTTACATACGTGTGTAAAGATTTTAATGCACCTTTCGTAATTGTAATAAATATAAAATGCAAACTTTTGTTAACACGCACAGAAAAAATACACTTTGAAAACTTAACTGTATTTAACACCTGTAAATTGCGTGCAGCCAACAAAAGTAAACAAACGATTTTCATTGCAGGGTGTTACAGATTTTTACATATTTTACGAGCTACAAGGTGATAAGGCAATTTCTTAATTACAAATTATAGATCTGATTAGTAAGGAACACGTGTAACAATATTTAAACGTAAATTTTTTTTAAATTTGTTTCCACTACTTAACGCATTTGACGAGAGCGCTTGTAAATAAGTATATACCAATAATAACGTATTTTGTACTTTGACACTGACTGCTATTCTTATCAGTCAATTTTTCGGACATTTGCATTCACGTCATAGCACATGTGTACTACATATAATATAAATGTAACTATGTGTGTACATATTTATAAATTGAATCATGTACATAAATATTTAGTTCCGTTTAAATGATTATAAGCTATGAGCCGGGAAGAGACAGATTTCGTCGAATTGGTTTTAATCATGCTGAATGCTTTAAATTACAGTTAATGTTAGGCTGAACGATTTTTCCAGCATATTTCCAGGTACAATTATTGATTTACATATTAAAAACTGCACATTATGCAACAATATGTCTAAAATATTATTAATTCATCATTTACTAAACATTTCTTTTTGTTATTAAATTGTTATGTTTCATTGAAATATATGCATATAATATATGATGCATAACAAATTTTTCTTTAAATAAAGAAGCATGTTTTGACCTTAGTTCTCGGAATTTGTATTTTTAATTAAATATAAATCTTATCAGTCCGAGGGTTATTTCCACATAAAATTTGCAGGAAAATATTTGTTTATACAAGAGAGTTTCATGAAAAAAATTCTCAACTTTGTTTAAAAAAATATCTGAATTTTCAACGTATAGCAAAGCAATAACGCACAGTTACTTTATATGCATATTGATTTACAGGGAACCAAAAAAAAAACGGAAAAATCGTTTATGTGGGAAATGTACTATTGGTCATACTGAACAACTCTGCTAAGAGACACTGTTCTAAAACTGGTTTCCACCCAGCCAATTTTAAGACGAAGTTTTTTAGGGATCATAAAAATTTTGTCGTCGGTTTTTGAGATACTCGAATGAAATTTAATATTTACATAGGCGCATATTCATATCCTTTGGATCATGTGTCGAAATTGGTCAGAAGGTTGGAAGGTTGTTCAGAATGGTCCATAGCACATTCGCATACGCGTTTTTATAAAAAAAATCAACCCGCTCTAATGCATACATATATGGATGTTTGTGTACTGATTTTTAAATAAATATATTTCGATAATGCTAAAGAATGCCGAATGCATTACAAGCTGTTAGTATTGATAGTGAACCATTCGAAATTTCGGAAATTTCGGAAATTTTTAGCTAATAGCTAATTTATTTATTATTTATTTTTCAACTCGCGATTTTGTAATTTTTTATTATTTTAAATAAATATATAAATGAATAGTAAATTTTTTTCGTATACAAATAAAGCAGCCGGCAAAAGACTGAGCTTAGTAAACAAATAATAAATATTTTAAATATATTAATATTATGTATGTATGTCTGTAGATGTACATATATGCATGAACAAAAAAATATTCTCAAGGCCATAAAGAAAGCAATGAAATGTTATTCGTAAGCTACGTAAAACAAATACAATGCGTTTAATAGTCTTTAGTAAATATGTGCATGCATTGTACATATAATACGACTACATAAAAATATATTTAAGTATTCAAGCAGCTCTGCCGGCGATTTAAGCGTATCTGTGGCGTTTTCCTCCTTCCAAATATTAACTTGATAAGCTCAAATTAGCAGACGGGTCCCTCATTAAATTTTGCCTGCAAATAGTATGTGTGTATGCATGTGCATGGTGTGTGTTTTTACTCAAGAATATGTGATTTTTAATGCAATACATATGATATATAAGTACATATGAAGATTTTAGCAAGACAATTCCGAGTTCAAGCATCAGATTTGACAATAATGTTCATACACATATGTATGTATGTATGTATATTATACATATGTATGTATATGTATAAATAACCTCTTTGCCAAACATTTCGAGTGTATGAACATTGGCGAGGGAGATCAGTTCTTTCCGATGAATAAAATAAAATTTTTAATGAGTTTCTAATATTTGTTTATATTTACGATGTTTTTAATAAAAACAGAGGCAAAATTGTTTGGAGGTTGTGAGTGTTAATACCAGAAAAGAATCTGTATGTTTTTGATAGCATAAAGTTCTCATACAAATTGACCGATCATAATCAAAACAGATATCTTTTTTTACCTTTTTATCTTATAAGAAATGCATCTGCGAAGGGTATTTTAACTTCGATGCAGACGAAATTAGCGTTTTTCATTCATTTATCATACTGAACTTCTGTTTAAAATGGTAAAATGGTAAAAATACGTCTATTTTTCAATTTGTTCATATTTTTATTTGTAAGCGATAGTGTTTAATGATGATACATATTTTCAAAGTGCAAAAATACATAAATACTATATACATATGTACATAGGTGTAATTTCTATATGCAAACGTACGCTTACAATCAATGTAACAATGTAATATCCACTTATTTCAGCTTTTTTTTCTAATTACTAAGCTTAATCCTATTAAACAGTATTGCTTTCCAGTGTCCAACTCTTTAATTTTTTATACTTCTTTTCTATTTATTTAATATTAACTTATGTATACGTTGTATGTGTTTACTTCTTTCACTTCTTATTGCTCTAAAGTATATTTTTAAGCGTATGTATTGGTACAATACAATATCGAGACAGCCGTTATGTTCTGCATTAATTTTATGGAATACCATGGTAAATAATGAGTAAAATTGTGTATGCTTAATCTTAATAAACAACAGAAATGCACATAATATCATTAAGAAAATATTGGCATGACGTCAAAACTTATTTTATTTACATTTTTGCTGTTTACAAACAAATCATCCAATTATAGCAGACATAAGGTGACAGCAATGTATAGTCAGCTGCGCTTTAGCTGTAAACCATTTGAAGTTAAAACGCGTTTACACTTCGTACATACCATAGGTATGCATTTAACGGTTTTCCATTAGCTAGCGCTGCACATACACATATAACACGCCTACCAAAACAAAATGTTTAAATCGTCTTTGTGTCTGAATTTTATTTTAATTTTATTTTCTCGATATTTCTTTTACACCTGCATTAGCTTCGTAAGGCTTCTTAAGCCCAATTACGCTCGACAAAACTGCCCAGTCTCATTTCTGCATGCCTTTTGGGACAACTTCTTCGTCGCTGCATACATGCATCCAGATTTATGTGAATGCACGTAATATTTAGTACTTTTCATTTTCTCGCACATAGGCATGTTTTCGCGTTGTTTCCTTTACGCAGTTACCTTTCGCATCACGTTCCAAACAATGCTTTTCATTACGTAGTATAAAACATTGTGATGGCACCATATTAAAGAAGAGCTGTCCGATGGTGTTCGACGGCTCGTCGTTGTTCATTTTTAGGCAGGCACGGAAACGTCGATCACAACTGCAATGCGACAATGTGTATGGTCGATAGTTGAAAATTTCGTACCGATTACTGAATGCTGATATGAAAACGGGACAATGATCATGTCGCCGGCAACATCTGTCCGCGTCCGAAGCGCCACCAAGTTGATTGTAGTTGTTGTTGGCATTATTGCCACGCCCACACCAACGTGTATGCGGCGCTATGAGCCAATCATCGAAACCGCGTCGCTTGCGACTCAATACACTATGTGAGTTGGTTAGATCTTCGCCGGTTTCAACATTGTCTATTTCGGTGTCGCCGTCGCTGTCAAATGCGTCGTACACATAGCTATTTTCATACGCGCGATCAGACCACGCCACCGCATGTGTTGGCGCATTGCCAGCCACTACGTCATCGTTTTTATCGTATGATCCATGAGGTAATAATTGCCAATTACCCAGCGCAGCAGCGCTATCTTCGTTTGTATCGCTGTACCATGCTGGTATTGCGGCGTTACTTGTGTCTGCTGTTGCGGTCGTTTCACCCGCGCTTCGCTTTTCGCCCTTATTGCTGATCTGTCTTTGGTCTGCTGGATGTTGTGTATATAAATACCGCTGAGATTGTTGCTTTTGTAACCCTTCCAATTGATTAAGGTTAAGTTCCTCATTCACTGGCAAATATGCTGACCATGTCTGCGA
This sequence comes from Bactrocera tryoni, assembly GCF_016617805.1. Lineage (NCBI taxonomy): Eukaryota > Metazoa > Arthropoda > Insecta > Diptera > Tephritidae > Bactrocera > Bactrocera tryoni. Next base: position 75,395,165 of record NC_052502.1, on the reverse strand, counting down.
GCTCCAGCAGGACAACAACAAAAACGAAGCGTATAGACACAGCTTATGATATTTTTTCATAATGGTTCACTTGTTTGAAATGTATCTTATTTATTACCACAAAAAATCGAAAATAGTGAAGAAATGTTTTTTCTGTTCAGTTCCTGTTCCGCTTGTTAAAATTAAAGTTTCCGATGTATGTATGCATATACATATACACAATTTTTGTTTCCGATCAAAGCTTCTAGCACTTTCTAGCCGTATATGCGACTTTTAACAACACAAATGACACTGACTAAATGACTAACCGCCCCTTGGCCAATCATGCGTTTATATACCACTAGAACAAGTGTTGCTGATGGGGCTCGTCTCGGACGGCAAAATTCGCTAATTTAATGAAGAGTCTAGCGAACTGAGGGTATACAATGTGTGAGAACGAAAAACATGAAGAGATACAGTGAAGCTGAACAAAAGAGTGGATGAGGAGCCCTTTAGGAAAATTTCAGCATCTATGAAAAGCTTTTATGTTAATGATAGTTTTAGATTTGCGTGACAATGTTAAGTGAATTCAACAAATGTTAACAATTTCCGGACTACGCATTCCGAAATCGGAATTTCCCTTTTTGAATAGGAACATTTCGAGTGCACAGAGAGTATTTTGAAAACTAATATAAAAAAATATAGAAAGACAGCATAATAGATTTTTTCTTGTCTTTTCTTGTGCCAATTTTGACATATACACATTTCTTGAATTAGAGAAGCTGTATATGCATCATGTTCTTTGCGATACCGAAAAAACTGTACTTAAACTTGGAAGACGTCTTTGCAGTTGATTTGGAGGAAATCATTCGACTTAAAGCAAAACTTCGGAAGACCTGTCAAAGTCTGGCAACCATGGCTAAAAAGCAGAAAAAAAGAAAAAGAGCTGGAACTGTTTTCTCCTGAGAGCCGAACGCTCGGTTTCGCACTCTTTAACTTTTTAGTATCTATGAAAAACTGATTCGGCTTAATATTTTTTATAGCATACTCAATAACCTGACACTCTAGTCCACTGATAACTCATTAAAATGCAGCCATGTCTCCAGAAAAAAATCGAGACAAGCAACTGTCAAAGTGGTGCACATAAGAAAATCGATAGGTACTCATAAACATTCCTTTAGTCTATTTGCAGATCTTTTATGTTTGCACTTTTTCAAAATTAATTTGTTCACTCGCTAATGAAGTGCTAGTGTGTGTCTTTTTTTTTAACACTTTCTGTGTTTTTTCTAATGTTGCAAGATGCAAAATTCACAAACTAATACAGGTAGGCAGGCCAGACAGCAACAGCAGCAGCCCTATCAACAGGGACACTCACATCATCATCACCACTACACAGAAAACAACAAATCACCATCGTCTATACCGCCCAATTCGTTAGCGATCTCCAAGTCATATGTGCCCGCACCAGCTTCCACGACCTCGGACGACACCGACTTTCATGAATCGGATGCACGTTATGAATGTGCTATTTGTATACACTGGCTTAATGAACCTGTGATTACCACTTGCGGTCATCGCTTTTGCAAATCTTGCATAACGAAATGGCTTGACAATCATAATCAGTGTCCATTAGACAATACCGAGCTTTCTATTGACCGTATTTTTCCGGATAATTTCACTAGACGTGAAATAGATCAAATCAAACACAAATGCCCCAACTCGCCATTGGGCTGTGCGGTGGTGGCATCGCCCATAGAAGTGGATCGACATCTGCCGACCTGTCCATACAGAAGACTAGAGAACGCTGAAGAAAAGTGCCCATTTGCCAGCATAAAATGCGACTTTGTTGGACGTCCTGAAACCAATGCACTCGAAGAGCATCTCAAAGAAGACATGCCACACCATATGCAACTAATGTTGCAAGCTTTCCAACAAACAGCCATTTCCACATGGAATCCACAAAAACCAACAACTGCGAGTAGTGCGAAAGTAAATGGTGTGCTACCACCGCCACCACCACAATATGCAAACGAAGCAGACGAGCAACTCATACAAACGATGTACCACCGCATTGTAGTGCTGGAGCAACGCGTACGCGAGCAAGATGTAAAATTGGAAAATCTTACAAAGCAATTGGCTATTCGTCAACAAATTGACCCACGCTATAGTAACGGCACAATTGTATGGGAAATAACAAATTTCCGCAATGTTGTGGAGCAATTGCGCGCCGATGCCAATAATCTGCTTTACTCACGAGATTTTTACACCTCTCCGCATGGCTATCGGTTTTGTGCTCGTGTCAATATACAGCCTCGACACTTAAACTTACTTAGTTTACATGTGCATTTAATGCAATCAGAAAACGATTACCACTTGGATTGGCCATTTAATGGACGCATCAAGCTGTGCATGATACATCCAACAGATGCCAGTCTTTCCCAACATGATACAATTATGACTAAGCCCGAAGTGATGGCCTTTCATAAGCCTCGGGAGCACATAAGTACGCGTGGATTTGGTTTTGTGGAATATGCTAAGATAGGGGATGTCATGCATAAAGGCTTCTGTGACGATGACAAGCTGGTAATCAAAATACAAATTAATATAGTATAAGCTTAGTGAGAGAATATTATGACAAAGCAACTGTGTACACTACAAATTGTGAACGAAGTTTAACGCGGATCTATAAAGCGACTGCACACTGAATGTATTAAAAATAGGATAAATAGAAGTTTATTATTTGAAAGTTACTCTTTCCATTCCCCAGTTGCAGAACGATATGAGCTTTATCAATGGTGAACACACTATTTTCAAATATTCAATATGGTAAACCACAAATCATTATTTATATTTTGAAAAAGGATATAATATTAAAAAAAACTTTCGGAGCTTAAACGCATTTAACAAGTATACAACTCATATATTACATATACGAGTATAAAGTGAGAATTTAACAAAAACAAATATTTAAGTAAAGTGAGATACAATTATTTGGCACTATATACTATAAAAAAGTATGGCACGATCATAGTTAACCCACTAATTTGTATAAGCCAAAAATTATTTTGAAAAAATATATGTACGTAAATATTATAATGTATTTTTTGTAAGAAATTCGTAAATTTTTGTGTATGGTGTTGTGTTATTAATTATTAGGTAGTATGTCTTTTTATATTATATTTTATAATAATTTTTTGTTACAATTATTTAATACATCCAGAAAATATTTATACATACATACTTATATAAATACGTACATAAAATACATAGTTGTAACACATTTTTAGACGGTATGTTGCCCTTTTTGGGTTTTTGTACGGCAACTTAACTCACTCCAAATTATATACAAAAGCTAAAGTAGAAATGCAATACTGAACGTATTTTATGTACCATATTATAAAATATACATATGAATAAATATTAAAATTATAAAAAAAAATATAAATTTAAATATATTTTAATTGTATTATTAACAAACAGTCGGGACAGTCGATAGTCAGTCAATTCACTTCATGGGTAACCGAAAAATATTTGGTTAATTAAATATGGTAAAGTACCTTATACATATTATTTTACTCGTTTAACAAGTCAGCCTTCAGCACTGGACACTTTTTTGTATGCAATTTTTATTCAGTGATTTATATATGTACATATGTGCTAAAATAGTTAATCCTTATCCAAAGTGTTCGCAAGAAAATTTATGGATTTTTACCGGTTTGTAGTCGGATCGTAACTGATCAAACCGTAATCAATTGCTAAAGCAACGTTTTCAGTATTTTTTACTAATTATAAGATTTTCAGCATGAAATATCCGATATTAAAATACTTTTTAATATAATATTATTTAAACTATTACCTGAGATCCATTCCAGTTCCTACAAATATTAAAAATTTGTAGAAGTACATAGCAAGATTTGAATGCCTGTTGAATTAGTGTCTTTACCCAAAGAAATTTAACTTCCGAAATAGCTCCATTTGGCGTTGCAATTTCACACATTTTATAGGTTATTTATTGTACCAATTTATAACACAGGTATTACTTTCCATTTTGCTAATTTTTAAATGATTTACAAATATAAATTACCGTTTTAGATAAGAAGAAATAGAAATACGCGCTCTTAAAAAAAATTAACGCGCGAAGTGTCAAATCACACACAAAAAAGCAGTGTTGTGAAGCGTGTTAAATTATAAAAATTAAATAATGTTTCTATCATCATAAAGGAGAAACCCTGGTACAAGGTTTCTATTGCACATAAATGCACATAACGCACGCACAACACGACAAAAATAACTCTACTGTACATTTTTGACAATACCCGCCGGAATCGAAAAGAAAACTCGGAAGTAAGCCTTGCTAGAATGCTTTCACTGGATTTACGTTTACAAATGTAAAGCAATTGCACAATTATGGAATTAAACGGTCTACTATTTGCTGAATCACTCAACTATCAAGAAATATGAGCGTATTTTTGTTTTAACGGTTTCTCAATCCCCGTTATTGAGATAAACCGTTAAAACAACAAAAACAACATGAACGTATTTTTGGTAGCAATAAAATCAGATACTCTTATATGAATAAGTATCGATATGTACATAAACCCATCTAAACATGTACGCATATGTGTACATATGTATGTTCATAAGTATAATTTCAAATATTTGTTTCTAAGAGCGCTTCAATTGTTGACTAAAATAACGAATTTTATAAATGAAAGTTTAACTAACATATACTATGTACAAGAGTGATGAAATCAGAAGCTTCATAAATCATCAATAAGAAAGGTCCGTTAGCTATTCCCCTTGTTGTGAAATGTATGTGAAATCTAAAATATCTATGCATATAAATATACATACATATGTATGTTTCAGTATACTTGCAAATATTTTTTTCTAGTAGCTCATAAATTGTTGACAAAAATCACGAATTTTATAAATGAATGTTTAACACGTGCACGTGATGGATTCAGGAGATCCATAAATTACTAAAAGTAAAAGGTGGTCCGCTAGATATGTCCGTTGATTTGAAATGCATTGGAAATCTAATCAGTTTTACTTGTTCAACTGTTTTGATCGACTATCAGATTAGATTTAGAAAGAATCTTTTCTGACTATATATAAGGCCTCTTCTCGCACAAAATGTGAGTGGACTGTTGCCGTATGCCGATCTTCGTGATTAGTTAAGCATGAAGGTCTTGCTGGTATTGCTTTGCAGCTTTTTAGGTAAATATAAATCAGAAATTAATAATTGGTTATTTAAAATCCTTTCGGAATTTCCCATCGTTTCCATGTGTTTTTGTCAAAACTTCCTCCATATAGCATATCCATAAATTAATAATATCGATATTGTATTTAAAAGCTACCACAATTGCCCTCCCATTGCGCGAGAGCTCACTGGATACAATCATCGCAGGTACGCGTTTTTATCTATACACCGTTTCAAATCCTGAGGAACCGCAAGAAATTCGTATTAACGATGCTGATTCGGTGAAAAACTCCTACTTCGACAAAAGTCGTCATACAAAGTAAGTCAGTGCCTTGCTAATTAATGAAATTTGCTCAATAGTCCCACCATAATGTAGAATAATAATTCACGGCTGGACTGGGTCTTACTTAACTAAACCAAATAAAGAAGTACGGCATGCGTATTTAACACAAGAAGATTATAATATAATCTCCGTCGATTGGAGTACTGATGCCGCGCTGAGTTATATATCATCGCGTGCAAAAGTGCCCGTTGTGGGTGAAGATATTGCCGATCTATTGGATTTCTTGAATGAGCAATTTAACTTTAGTTATGACAAAGTAGTTCTGGTGGGTCACAGTTTGGGTGCACATGTTGCAGGTTACTGTGGTAAGATTGTGAAACGTGGAAAGATTGCTGGCATTGTTGGATTGGATCCAGCATTTCCGCTTTACAACTATAATGATCCCAGCACGCGTTTATCCACTGACGATGCCAAATTTGTGCTGAGCATACAGACGAATGGTAGCTTTAAGGGATTTACCCAACCGATTGGATCAGCAGCGTTCTATCCGAATTGGGGACTTAAACAACCCGGTTGTGGTGTTGATTTAAGTGGCACCTGCTCACACGGACGTAGTGTAACGTTATATGCCGAAGCCTTGAGAGGTTACGTTTTTACACCGCTTTACGAGTGTTCAAGCTATGATGACATAACCGCTAAAGCTGGTTGCAATACAATTAGAAGAGATGTGCAAATTGGGGATCCATTGCGAATTACACAAAAGGCGGGCATATATTACTTTACAACTAATGATGAATCGCCTTTCGGCATTTTGGGTGATAGAAGTTTACAAAAATAAAGCGTAGACTACGTAGAGTCTGCGCCAGCTATGGGAATTATTTATTTATACTAAAGTAAATAAACGTTTTACATAATAATCTATGTATGTCAGAATACTTGATTTATTTTAAACGGACGCGTGTTACAGTTAATTGCACACGCATTTCTTAAAGAGGGATAGTCTTACACTAGCATAAAAATGTAAATTTTAAAATTATACCCAAAACATACACAAACATATTTGTGTGTACCAGTATTATTGTAGTAAATTTTCCATAAATCTAATTGTTGACAGTATCTATTGTTGAGCCGGTCCCACTCAGCACACCAGTCACACCCAACAGTGCCTCCCCTATTGAGTTAACTGGATCGACTACCGTACCAAGTGCCACACCAACACCGCTAGCAAGGCCCATATTGACATTAGTGCCACCAACGCCAACATTCACACCAACACCAACACCATCTGCAACAATGGGACCAGGTATAGCGCTAATACTGGCGGAGGTATTGCCTACAATGCTCCTACTTAATGCGGCATCGTGGGTTCGCATATGCGCATTCAATCCACCGGATTGCGCGAATGTTTTACCACAAACTTTGCATTCATGCTTCCGATCTTTAGAATGTAATTTTTTGTGTACGCGTAGCGATTTCTTTCGCTGGAACGTTGAGCCGCACATGTCACATGCAAATGGTCGTTCGGTACTGTGTGTCACCGCGTGCACATTTAAATCGTGGAAACTGTAAAAAGCTTTACCGCAAACTTCGCATTTTGCTGGTCGTTCGCCTGTGTGCCGCCGCATATGCGCTTTGTATACGCCATGATCACGACACCGTTTTCCGCATATCTCACAAACAACCGGCCTCTCGCCGGTATGTCGCAACATGTGTGCCTTCAGCTCTTTATCAGTGAAGAAGTCATTGCCGCACTCCTGACATTTGTGTGCCTTTATGCCGGTGTGACGTATTTTATGTCGTTGCAGGTTACCAGTTTGAGAAAATTTTTTTCCACAAATATCACATATTATGCCAGTATGCTTCCACTTGTGGGCACGTAGATTTCTTTCAGCTTTAAAGCATTCGCCACATTCATCGCATTTGAAATTCAACTTTGGCTCTTTCGATTTTTTTGTTTTTGGATTATGTGTTTGTCGATGATGCGTTAGCATGCTGCGTTTGGTTTTATACGAACGCATACAGTCTGGACATGGATAAGGAAGTGAATCAATGTCATCTTGCGGTTTTGGCTTCTACGATTCAGTTAAAAAGAACATTTATGTACAAGAAAATAATCAATTTCTCATTATTTACAAGCATTAAACTTACCTCGTCGCCCGACGAATCTTGAGGTCGCCAATCTTCATCTTCGACATCACTCTTATCCTCCAACGACTTAGTGTCACTGATGTCGTCAACATCTTCAATTTTTTTCTTTTTGCGTTTGTTTTCCGGTTCAACTATGTTTACTCCTAGATTTTGTAAGTCGACAAAGTCGAAAGGCTTTTCATCAACTACTTCTTCAGGTTCCGAATCTGGAGCTTCATAACCGACTGAACCTTCACCGTGGTCACTAAGATATTCTTCTTCGCTTTTGATGGGATCTACATCAATTTTAATGCTATCACTTGTACTTGTATCTAAGGTTGGTTTTTCCACTTTTTCGGGTTTGGGCGTTAAGTGTTCTTCTTGAAAATGTTGTGGAAATTGATCAAACGCTACGTTCGCTCCGCATAAACAGCACGCCACATTGTAGCTATTGGAGCTGAGACAAAATATTTCTCCACATTTGAAATTATGAAATTTGCTCGTATCCGGCGGCAAAAGTTTTAACATTTTCGAGTTTAATATTAATGAATAATATTTTCTTTAAGTCCAATAAATGGCACTATTTTGAGAAATATTAAAATCCACGACAACAAAAAAATTACTTGTTTTATTAGCAAATGTCAAAAATATTATGCAGTGTTTCCTAGTCCCACACCGTGACTTTCTGCGTGGTGCCAAGTTTTATAATCATGATTTTTTTTAACTAAACTGTTTTGAAATATATTCCAGAGTTTTTAATGTTTATTCTTCTTAATTTTTGTGTAGAAAATTTTTAAATATTTGTAATAATTATTTGAATGTGATCCATTATCATGGGAATTAAACATTCAGCTTATACAATCAAGCACATTATTTATTACGGTATAAATAGAGTGCGGCCATTTCAGTGTATTCTGACTAGAATATTGTTTTTGTAAACAAATATTGATTTTTGTGTATTCAAAGTTGTATACATAGGATCTGCAGCAAAATTCCGAGCGTTTCCTATAAAAACTATTTCTATCGCTGGACTATCTACATTTAGCAATATTTTGATGAATAATGGCAGACTGTGCTCCAACACCTAATGCCAGTGATAAGATGGCCAGCTTGTTGAAGGAAGCGGAAAATTTGAAAATTAAACTTGAGGAAGAACGTGCTAAATTGAATGATATTAATTTATGGACTGTTGCAGAACGGCTCGAGCCCATTGCTTTTGTTAATATAAAACCACGCAAAGTACTCAAAGGACATCAGGCAAAAGTTCTTTGTACAGATTGGAGTCCAGATAAGCGTCACATAATTTCCTCATCTCAGGATGGCCGTCTCATCATCTGGGACGCATTTACCACAAACAAAGAACACTTCATTACCATGCCCACCACTTGGATTATGGCATGTGCATATTCTCCATCGGGCAATTTTGTTGCTTGTGGTGGTTTAGACAATAAAGTTACCGTATATCCTATAACGTCAGATGATGAGATGGCTGCTAAAAAACGAACAGTTGGTACACACACTAGCTACATGTCCTGCTGTATTTATCCAAATTCCGACCAGCAAATCCTCACGGGAAGCGGTGATTCTACATGTGCTTTGTGGGATGTAGAAAGCGGACAATTACTTCAGAGTTTTCATGGGCATTCTGGTGATGTTATGGCGATTGATTTAGCGCCAAATGAAACCGGAAATACATTCGTTTCTGGCAGTTGTGATCGTATGGCCTTTATATGGGACATGCGTTCAGGACATGTTGTACAATCGTTTGAAGGACATCAGTCAGACGTTAATACTGTCAAATTTCATCCTAGTGGAGACGCCATAGCAACAGGCTCAGACGATAGTAGCTGTCGTTTGTTCGATATGCGTGCCGATAGGGAAGTAGCTGTGTTCGCTAAGGAGAGCATAATTTTTGGTATTAACTCAGTGGACTTCTCAGTGAGCGGCCGTTTACTATTTGCCGGATATAATGATTACACAGTGAATCTCTGGGATACGCTTAAATCGGAACGTATTTGTCTTTTATATGGTCATGAAAATAAGGTATCCTGTGTGCAGGTGTCACCAGACGGCACTGCATTATCCACTGGCAGTTGGGATTACACCATACGCGTATGGGCATAAGTAAATATAAACAATGTTATGAGTATTTTTGTAATGTATGTTTGGAAATTTATATTATTTATTGCGCTTTGATTGTAAACAACGTTGTTACGAGTATTATTTTCTTAAATGTTAATGACTTAATGTTGCTTAATATATTTAATGAAATAAATCTAATGTCACATGTAGCGAATTTTCAATAAACATTCTTTAAAAATTAACTAAGTAAACTTTGTTCCTCTGCTTTGTGTTGTCGCATATGCCCCGCTAGTCCTGCCATCTGCGCATAGGCACGGCCACATAATTTGCAAACAAACTTTTTAATACCCAGGTGCAAATGTTTGTGATGGTAGAGCGCTTTGCTCCGTGAAAATGATGCACCGCATACATCACATTTATGTGGACGCTCAGTAGAATGCATAGGCTTGTGCTCGTTTAATAATGAGGCAGAGATAAAACGTCGGCTACAGATAGAACACTCAAAAGGTTTTTCTCCGGTGTGTGTGCGCTTGTGTACAACCAAAGCATCCTTTTGTCGTGTACGATAACCACAAATTTCGCATATGTAGTTTCGTTCATCTGTATGAATTTTTTGATGCACTTTCAGACGTGATGAAGTAATAAATGCTTTGCCACAATTTTCAAAATCACATATAAATTCCTTTATACCCTTGTGTGCTTTCATATGTATGCGCAGTGAACGAGAATTTTTATAAGCACGCTCGCATTGTGAACACTGAAAACCTATGTGTTCTTTCCGCACATGTGAATCTAGTGAACGTTGCTCTACAAATTCTTCTTGGCATTGGTCGCATTTGAAGTTTTTTGGTCGCAGGTGTTTCATGTTTATATGCAGCTTCAATATACGTTCTGTAGTATAACGTTTTTGGCAATGTGCACATGAGTACTCTTTTGGCTTCCTAGGCTAAAAAATGTATTACTTGAAAGAAATCGTTTACTACGGCACTGCATCCAATTACCTTTTTTAAAATGTGGTTATCATCATCTCCTCCTTGACTATCTGCCCATTCATCACCATAAAATTCTTCATTTTCGATCTCGTTCGGTTTAACATTATCAATAACCAAAACTTCACCATATTCGCTGATCGTGTCATTATCTGCCGTTTCTATCATTTCTGCTTTGATGGGTAAACTTTGTTTTTCGTTGGAAACGACTTGTTCCAAAGCACGTGCGGGTTGCACGGCAGTTTCCACTCTTACACCACATTCATCCAATTCAGCTAGGTATTCAACATTTTCAAACTCCTCATCTTTAATACATTCTTCCAATTCACCGTCCGCGTCGTTATCACTATCACTGTCGTTTACATTGCCTCGAAGGTGTACATTTTGGTAATGTAACATAAAATCGTCAAATTCAAACAGTTTCATTTTGCAAAGCACACAAATTATAGTGAAATTCACGTTATCATAACAAATTATTTCGCCACAACGTATACTGGTTCTATTTTGTTCATAACTTGTTGGTAATGTGCAATTCCGCATCATTTTTCAAACACAAAAACTAAAAAATTTACTGCTATGCGATATTGATAAGCAATTGTTTATTTATTTGCACACCTGACAAACAACTAGCAGTGCTGCCAAATTTGTGTTGTGTGTATTTTCCGAAAACACACTTGATACATATATACATACATGCATATGGAGAGAACGTAAATTATATACGTTCTCTGATGTAACAAAACTTTTTAAATTCATGGATAATTTGTCTTAATGGCTTAAATATTTTGCTCATATAAATAAATTTTGCGCGTTTTATATCTACATACTTAGGTATATTTACTTACCGCAATTTTTTATAAATATTTTGATTCACAACTTATGAAAATGAGTAACTTTGTAAGCCTGCTTGCAATTCTCTTATGAATTGCTCACTGCTACAGGAACTCTCGCGTTCCTCCACTTTTAATTTCCATCTATCGCTACATTCATCTTTGTAGCATTTGATTAAATTTCCAGATACGGGCGTAACTGGCAAGCCGCCAGGATAGTCAATAATAGCAGTTATGCGCATTTTATTACAAGCTTTTAAAATTTGTTGTAAATAATATTTTTGTGGCCAAACCTATTTATAAAAATAAATAATTGTATACATAAAATATTTATCTATAAATGCAAAATGTGAATATCATACCTTTTGATCATTTTCAATTTCCTGTAAATAAGCCGTTACTACGAATTGCATTGTCTGATAATCTTTAACCTAAACCATAAATTATTAAAGACATTTGAGCTACAAAAAAATAAAATGTTAGCACTTACATTCTTCAATTCTTCTTGTAAGTAGACAACACCCCGCTTGAGGTGAAAACACATGACCAACTGGAATGCGATAAATAAGAGATCTTGGATTGCGTGATCTGCGTCTGACCATATATATTCTCTGCACAGATTTTGATTCATTGTTTTTAGTTTTATGCATGTATATACGTTTTTAAATTGAAAGTTTTCAACACTCTAACATAGAATAAGAACCCGTTACTATTATATATACTGAATAATAAAAGAAATATTACCACTTCTTGCACTGATACATAACGCCCTTTGTATGGGATTAGAAACCATACTGTATATTCCATACATGTAATAAACTCAAAAGTAATGCGTACATCATTGAAAATCCTTAGGGCGTCGTCCGCAATCATAACATCTAAGGCGGTGTGTCCAATAATGCAGCAGGTAGTTAATTTGGGCAATAAATCGCACTCATTGTAACGATTTTTTAAAAATAGTTGCACAAAATAACCAAATAACTTTGAAATTTCTTCCCTTACAATGATAAGCAAAACTTTATAACAGCTGCATGCATCACCTGGAAGTAATCATATACTTACTCTCGATTCATAGCACCATTCAATTTTGTTGCTATAAACTCCATCCAATTTCCGGTAAATCCGCCACGGGATATTTCGGGCTGACGCAAGATGTAATCGATGTTCGTTTGAAATTTCACCTGGAATTCGTAAACACTACTTTTTTTCTTTGCACCTGCATCAATAGTGTATTCGATCGATTCAGGACTATACCGGAAATCACGGATTGCCTCCACCCTATGGAATAGTTGCTGCTGCCTTTGCAATAAATGCGAGTTACGTAGCTGACGTTGTTTACGTCGCTGTTCGCGATTTAGTGCCCATTGAGATGTACATGGCGCATCGCTGTCACTATCACTTTCAAAATTAGTGTTGTCGTTCTCCAATGGAGTTGTTGTTTCACAAGCTTCTTTTGAAATGAGCAACACTATACGAACATAGCCCTCATGCAGATTTTTGAATTGAGTTAACGATTCAATACTTGCATATTGACCACTACAAATTAATTTAATACCAGTACTCACTGTAAGGCGGAGTGGGCAGTCGTTACTGCCTTTTACAACGTAAACGGTACTTTGCGTTTGTTTGAAATGTAATTTCACATGCGCACAGTTGAGTATATTACTAATCTCTATCTGAAAAGAAAAATATATATTCATTAATACCATTAAGTTTTTTTACAATAATTAATATTATGGAAATACCTCTTCGAAAAACATTTCCGCTACATCTGTCAAACCGTTTTAACTGAATTGCAAATCCAACTTCCGAAAAAGAATATGTACAGTACTATACAAAAAATTGGTAAGAAAACAGTGCGTACAGAAATTCTTACCATATGACGTGAACTTTGAAGCATTTTGTTGTTTTTGCGCTTAGATACATACACCTAAATAATTCGTCATAAATACATAATTATTTTTAGAAAAAAAAAATTTTATTCGTTATAATTATTTACAACGAATTGCTTAGATCTATATAACTAGCTGTCAACTAACAAAACATTTTTAATAGTATTAATACCCTATTTATATACAATAAATAAAAATTAGTAACTGTTTTAATGGTCAAATAGCAACTTAACATCTTGTAGACATGCAGTTGTTTCAAGAATTTATCAGCAATGGCCCTGCTCCCGGTGTCGTCTCATATGACCAGCTAAACCCGCAAGCTGCGCATATGCTTGTCCACATAATTTGCATTTAAACTTCTTTTCTGCGAGATGCAAAAAATTATGATGGTATAGCGATTTTGCTCTTGCAAATGAGCGTCCACATACTTTACATTCATGTGGTCGCTCTGTGCCATGTGATGCTTTATGCTCTCTAACTGCCGATTTAGATACAAAACATTTGCCGCATTCATCACAAGCATACGGTTTCTCACCTGTATGTGAACGATAATGCACTTTAAGCATTTCCGGTACTCGACACGAGTAGCCACATATGTCACATATGAAATTCTTTCCTTTTGTATGGGTGCGTTTGTGAGCTTGGTACTGACGGCGTGTAAAGAAACTTTTCTTACAGTTCTCATAATCGCAGACGAACCGTCGTTCCGTTCCATGTGTATGAGTTTCCATATGTCGCAACTGATTTGTTCGCGATGTACATCGTTTATCACAATACATACATTTCATACCACCATGTTCTGAAAGGCAATGCTCCTCTAAACTTCGTAATGTTTTAAATTCTTCTATGCATTCATCACATTTTTGAAGTTGAATGGTCGCTATTTTCTTACTCTCAAAATTATGTATTTTTGCCAAATGTGAACGCAAATAATTGGAGCTTTTGTAGATACGGGAACATATTTCACATTTGAATGACTCTGTTTGATCTTCACGCTTTTTGTTTCGCTGGAATGTGAAAAACTCGTGTTTATAAATAAATAATTGGTACACTTAAAATTTCTCTAAGAATACCTTTCGTTGATGTACAGGTGGTATATAATCTTTGTCATCAAAATTATTTTCCGTATCACTGTCTGAATCATCAGATAATGACTTATTGTCACTCCATTGACTTATACGTAGGTCTGACTTTTCCTTTTCTTCATCCGAAATGATAAAGTCGTGCTCATCCAGAAATTCAGCTTCAGCTGTAGTATCTTCAAAAATTGGTTCATCCTTCACATTTGAAGTCAGGTGTGGTGCTACTTCAACAAATATTTCTTCTGTTTTCAATAAGCCCTTTTCGAGGTGTTCATTCTTGCAGTGAAGCAAGAAATCCTGGTAGTCGAATGCTTTGAGTTCGCACAGTGTGCAAATAATGATAAATTCCGTTGAACTGTGACAAAAAATTTCACCACATTTTGCATTTTCAGTTTTGTCAAATGTTGTGCTTGGTAATAATTTGAGCATATCGATATTTATTTTAAATTTTGTTGAATGCTATTGTAAACAAATTCAATTTTTATCCACTTCTCTTCATTCTTTTTAACTCTTATTTACGTATTACGTTCACAATAATATTTGGAATGCTTATTTGTTGACGATCAGCTGATTAAGACTTTTTATTGCACTTGTGGAATAAAAAAATATATATCTCACACTGGTGTTTTGCCGAAATCAATTTTTTTCGAGAAAATTTAATCAATATGCTTAAAGCGTTAAATAGATCTCAAACGTTCGTACAGTTGGTTGATAAAAAGTGTGCTGAAATATTTTTTCGCAAAGAGAATTGTTTTACAATAATATGCACATATTGCGAATTAAAAACTTTCAGTTTCGAAGAGTATCTACTGCATTTCAAAAATGTGCATCTTACAACAAACAATTCATTACAAAGTAATGCAAATATTGAAACAGTGGAAATAAAAATCGAAGACGGCAAAGATTTCGAAGGAACTTCGAATACCGAGTTTATTACTCTAACAGAATTACAGGAAGTGCCTTTTTCTAATTCAACCAATTTATCCTCTCCTTTTGTTGTCAATGACAAAATAACCTCTGATGACTTAGATGAGCACAATGAATGGCTAAATGATGAAGAAACATTTAAAACTGATGAAGAACTAAGCAATCAGGGTTCTGAATATATACCAAGGGTATGTAGTGTGAAACTATCTACTTACAAACATACATATATTAAATTGTCAATTTCAGTAGATACTCGAACCTGAGCCAAAAAAGAGTTTAACAACAGCGGAATTCATATGCAAGGAATGCTCTAAAAGTTATAAATTCGCAAAAAACTTAGAACGTCATATAAAAAAATGTCATAGTGAAGAATTACAATATACATGTGTTCGTTGTAAACAGAATTTTAAGGATGAGCGATTACTAAACGCACACCTTCGAAAAAAACATTCTGGATTTCCATGTGGTGAATGCGAGAAAGTATATTCTAGTAAAGAAGCTTTAAATATTCATCAATACAAGCACACTGGTGTACGAGGATTCCATTGTAGTATAGATGGCTGTGGCAAATCTTTTTTTAATCCAAAGCAGTTATCGATGCACACACGTTATGTCCATCGACTTGAAAAAAATTTTGTATGTGAAATATGTGGATTTCGCACAAAAGGTCAACCTGCTTTAATTGTGCACAAGCGTTCGCACACTGGAGAAAGGCCATTCGTTTGTAATTTGTGTGGTAAGGCATTTGCTTCTAAATCGCTTTTATGTGAGCACGAACCATCGCATTCAAATGAGCGACCACATGTGTGCGATGTCTGTGGACGAACGTTTGCGCGACCAAAAGCACTGTATCATCATAAACATCTTCATTTGGGCGTAAAGAAATTTGTGTGTAAACTCTGTGGCCGTGCCTTTGCACAAATGGCTGGGCTTGCTGGTCATATGCGGCAACATAAAGCGGATAACTGTTAAACATCAATTTGTAATTGAATTGCAATAAATTTAATTTGTTGTGCTATTCACAATATGAAATTGGTTTTGAGTAAAATTTGATTAGTTTCATAATAGTTGAACATAGTCGTTTTAAAGTTCATTATTTTATAAAACAATTTGAAAAATACATTTAAAATCATATCCTTAATTTACTACATACATTGTTTTTAATACCCAGATACATATGTATACTATACTATTACAATTTTAGTATAGATTTGTACAAAGGCGACACTAATTAGATATGTATTTGTTTTATGTCAACAGAGAAAAACAGCTGTTCACCACTGGTTTTGTCGTTTGTAAACAAATCTAAAATTTGTTATTTAGTAGTGGAGATTGCACGCAAAAATGCTTAAAATCGTTAATGCTGCAAATAATTTCGGTTATAATCACTCAAAGTCCAAATGTGCCGAAATTCATTATCAATCTTCAACATTTTCGATTTTATGCATTTTCTGTGGTTTGAAAACGCTTGCGTTTTCTGAATTCTGTGAACATTTTAAAAAACATTGTGAAGAATTCACGAACGAATTGTCTGACACAGAAGTATTGACTTTTAATATTGAAAGCAACAGGACGACAAATTCCAATTGCAAGCACGATCCATTGAAATTAGAAGCCGCAGATATCCCAAATGATTCGGAAGTGGGATTAAACATTCTTGGGACAGCCAATCAAGGAACAATCATAGTAGAACATAAAAACGATGAAAGTCTTACTGTTAGTCAGTTGTTTCGGCGCAAACCAGTATTTGTGGGACTACAATATAATAAAAATATTGTGAACAACAAAATAAAAGAGGAAGATACTGGTGTAAGTTTAACAAATATTTGCTCAGATTAGAACGGCTTGAAGTTAATTATTATACTTTTTAAAATATAGGTGAACACGAAATCTACTAAAACAAATTTGGTAGATTGTTCAACTTATAAACGGACTTCAGGTCATGAAAACACCAGTGAAAGCGAAAGTGATCATACAGATTCAAACCACACAGAAAGTAAGGCAAATGAAAGTATTGATTGGACGAAATCCTACGAACCAAATTTGTTAAAAAATAGTGACAAACGTCCTTACAAAGCACGTAATACGCCAAATATGTGCACATATTGTGGTAAAACTTTTCGACGCCGTTTGCAGCTGGATACGCATTTAAATATACACACTGGTTCCAAACCACACCAATGTGAGATTTGCGGGCGTCAATTTCGTGCAGTAACAACATTAGCTCGTCATCGCAATACCCACCAAAATCGCTCCGATTTCTGCTGTAAGTTTTGTTCGAAGTCTTTTTCACGGCGAGCAGCAATGATAAGCCACGAATTGCGCCACACACAAGAGCGACGCGTACCATGCGACGAGTGTGAAAAGCTATTCTACACGGTTAATCAAATGGATACACATAAACGAAAAGTTCATCATATGACGGATGATGCATCCTTACCATTTCAATGTAATTTGTGCACAAATCGCTATCGCAGCGCCTCTATGTTAAGTACACATAAGTTAAAAAAACACTATAAAACAGCAAAAATATTTTGTGACCAATGTGACAAAAAGTTCATTGATGAAGCTCAATTAGAGGCTCACAAAACTATACACAAACCAACTCTTAAACATAATTCTTAACAAATTGGTACATAAATAATAATTTAATTACTTTCTATTTCTGTCGTTGAAATATCATCAGTCATCAAATATCTTTCGATTAATTTACCTATGATTTGAAAAAGTTGATATTCCATTATAATTAAAAATTGTATGAAATGCAGTAGTTTTTCATATAATTAAGGATTGCCCTATTAAAATAACAAGTTTCAATTGTGAATGATCTTATTATTTTTCAATTGCAACACGTAACTTTGGTAAAGAAGAAGAGAAATGTGAAAATGTTGATTTTTATTATTGTTATCATTTAAAGAACAAATTGCAATTTTCTAAAAGTATGCATTATTGGTAACTATTTATTCAAGAATGAATACGTCTGATAATCAGAACATAAGTGACTTTTCTGTTCTTGAGGACTCTGTTGACAGTGATCCAACCACAAATCTAATCGAGGACGATATTCAGTGTGGGCTTATATATTTCAGTGAGGCAACAAGAGTTCTGAAGTTTTGTTGCACTTATTGTGAAAAAGTTAGCGAAAATATAAATTACTTTTGTCAGCATTTAAGTGAACATATAAACGATGATGAAAAAGAAATCTTGCCCCAAGAATTCAATGCTGGCATTATGCCTGAAGATTCTATGGATGACGACGCATCAGCAACACGCGAGGCGGTAGTTTATGGAGCTGGATCAAATCAATCTCTGCTACCATGCGACTTAGCTGGTTTTGATGAATCGAAAATGGTTGTGGAGGAATTGGATGAAGCGGAGGAAATAGCTGCAGAAGTGGAAGCTGAAATGCGTCAAGAATTAGAAGGCGTCCAAATGTATGCAAATGATGAAAATAGTTGCCCAGAAGACTTCTTTGGTTACGTACGAACGAATGAAAATCATTTGAAAACGGAAAATCAGAAAGAGGAACAGAAGTCCTCCAATGACTTTAGAAAAACTTCAAAAGGACACGATAAAATAATGCAATTTAAAAATTCCAAAAAGAAAAAACGAGTAACTACAGTAAAGGTGATTGCTTTGAAAAATAGAGTAGCAGAGCTTTATGAACGTATTAAGCTTGAAGAAGAGCGCCGGTCTCGAATTAATACTACAAATTCTGAATCTTGCGATGTACCTATGGATGAGGAAAAAAATGTTGTCGAAGAAAATGAAACGACCGTTGAAGAAAGTACAGAACCAGTCCGCCATATAATTGGCGAAACGGTTATTACTCTGCTCCCACAAACTGAATCGAAAGTTGAACTATCCACATTCAGCGGTAATGTAGTGCCAATGATAAATAACATAAACAGACAAGACAGCACCGATGATAAGACAACTTGTCCTGCTTGTGGAAGGAAATTTAGAAGTGCCTTTAGCCTTACAATTCATAAGCGGACACATTATCTGGAATCTGACAGCAATGTAAAATTGGCTCACAAATGCTCCGACTGCGATCAGTTGTTTAATAAAATTCCGGATTTAAAAGATCATATTCAACAAGTTCATTATCCTGATGGATTTATATGCAAAATATGCAATAAAAAACTTACAAGTCTCACCCTTTTGGAGACCCACATGAGAAAAGTGCATCTTTCGAGACCATTTAATTGTGAAATTTGTCGAAAGAACTTCGACACCCGCGATCGGTTTGAGGAGCATGTTAAAGCGCATGTATCCGGTCAACCATATCGATGCCACATATGTGGCCGAAAATACAGTACAGAATGCATACTTAAGCAGCATCTACGTAGACACAAAGAGCAAATTCCTCAATGTTGCGTGGTATGCGGAAAGATGACATTGCGTATAACACAGCATATGAAAATTCATGCGCCGAGACCGAAAAGGATACTAAGTTGCAAAGCATGTGGTAAAGTTTTCAATTTCAGTTCAGGTTTGAGTCACCATTACAAAGTAATGCATAAACTACAGAAATCTCCTACGAAACTGAAGCAAGAAAATGAAGCTCAAATACCAACTGATCAAGAGGAGATCAAAACAGCATTAGTGGAATTGAAAGAAGAGGCAGAAATAACAGAAAACTCTGAAGAAATCATACAAAAAGAGGAAGAGGCAAAACGAGTTATCGTCGAACTTATACAAAATGCGACGTATACTTCATTTTTTCCGGAAAATTTTAATAGTTCGATGGATTCTGGGCCACCAATTGCACGTGAAGAAACGATTTCGGCTGTAAATAGCATTGTAAATGAAGAAAACTCATGAAAGAAGTAATGTTTACAAATTAATTTGTAGAAATATTTTGTATGTGTTGGTAGAATAATGATTATAAAAAAAAAACTTAAATAAATATCAAATATAAATAAAAGTGTCCCGATGATATAAAATCCGATTAATCCTGAAAAGTAGAATACAATAACGGTATTAGTTCAATATTTGATTTGGATGTATAAATTGCTCGTACTTTCAATATTCAAGTGGCAACTCTTACCGTACGTCAAAATTGTCATATCGGCTCACTAATAGCAAAAAACCTTGTTAATTTGTTGGCATCGGCAAATAACACGCTGTAATTTATTAATTGCAACTAACAATTGTTTAAATTCTATAACAATGCATCCAGATCTTACTGAGCGTATTTTGCAGCATTTAGAAGGCACCGATAAAGTTAGCACCATTGAATTGGCAACATTGTTTGATGTAGATCATCAGAAAATTGTGGGTGCATTGAAAAGTATCGAAGCTCATGGAGATTTGGTAAAAGCAGAAGTAATCTTAGTGAAGAGCTTGGAGTTGACGGAGGAGGGACAGGCTGTAATGACGAGTGGTAGCCACGAAGCAAATTTATATGGTACTGTGCCATTGGAAGGAGTTCCTCAGGACGAACTTATGAAGAGCGGTCCAAATGCTAAGATAGGCTACAGTAAAGCGATGTCTCTCGGTTGGATATTTTTAGACAAATCTGTGAGTCCACCACTCGTCAAAAGAAAAGTGGACAAAATCGAAGATACAGTAAAGAAATCTTTGGAAGAAATATCTAAAAACAAAACTGATCTTCCACCACATGTTATTAAGGAATTTAAAAAGCGAAAATTGTTGCAAGAGATTACAACGAAAAGCTTTATTTTAAGTAAAGGACCGGAGTTCGCAACGACGTTAACGAAGTTGGAGACAGATTTAACTGTGGATATGCTAGCAAGTGGTTTGTGGAAAGACCTTAAGTTTAAATCGTATAATTTCGATGCCTTGGGTGCTGCTCCTATGAGAGGTCACTTGCATCCTCTACAAAAAGTGCGTACTGAATTCCGACAGATCTTTTTGGAAATGGGCTTTTCAGAAATGCCTACTAACAACTACATTGAGTCGTCTTTCTGGAATTTCGATGCGCTCTTTGTGCCACAACAGCATCCGGCGCGAGACGCTCAAGACACATTCTTTATAAGCAATCCGGCAAAAAGTTATAAGTTTCCTCAAGAATATATGCAACGTGTACAGGAAGTACATTCACGCGGTGGTTATGGTTCAACTGGTTATGTGTATGATTGGAAATTGGAAGAAGCTCAAAGGAATACGCTGCGCACTCACACTACCGCAGTAAGTGCACGAATGTTATATAAATTGGCAAATCAAGCGGAAGGTTTTCGACCCGTAAAATATTTTAGTATTGATAAAGTGTTCCGAAATGAAACATTGGATGCAACACATCTTGCAGAGTTCCATCAAGTAGAGGGTGTAGTTGCAGATATTGGTCTAACACTGGGAGACTTAATTGGCACATTATATGAGTTCTTCCGTAAACTCGGAATTGAAAAGCTGGAGTTCAAACCTGCTTATAACCCCTATACCGAACCCAGCATGGAAATCTTCTGCTTTCATCCAGGTCTTAATAAATGGATTGAGGTTGGAAATTCAGGAGTTTTTAGACCAGAACTTTTGTTACCTATGGGTTTGCCAGAAAATGTTAACGTAATTGCTTGGGGTCTGTCATTGGAACGGCCAACAATGATAAAATATGGCATCAACAATATTCGAGACTTGATTGGACCTAAAGTTGACTTGAAAATGGTAGAAGAGGGTCCAATTTGTCGTTTGGATAAATAAATAAAGATTTTTTTGAGTGATTTGAAAAAAAAACATGCAAACATTTGAATGTATAATTATATAATTTAATAAAGAAAAAGTAATTAAAAACAGTTCTTTATATTCCGTTCATTTATGTTAAATACCTTAAATTAAAAATATGAAGTCAAATATTTAATTTGAAATTTATTTATTGAAAAAAGCGAAACTTTTTGATTAAATATATGATAAATGAACAAAAAAAGTTTATGTGTGTAAACTCCGACAAAGTTGCAGAGTTTAAATAGTCTGTAGATGTCGCCATAGTCATAAGCATCAGCTGTCATTATTTTTGTTGTCTTCCATTATATGCATTTGCAAAATTGTCAACAAATTGTACATATACATATTTATGTTTATATTCTAAAAGTATAATTTACACGTATATTTTTAAATGGATACGGGTTTTGGGCAAGAAAACAAGATACCTGCTTCTGGAAAGGATGCGGCAGCGACATCACTGCTAAACCAATTCATCTTGGGACAATTGAAAGAGAAGCAGGGTTCTAGTGGTGAAGTTGCATCGCCTAATGGATTCGTGTTACCTAAGTTACAAATGGGTAATTCGAAAGCTGGTAACTTCGTTATTCCACCATTGAAATTATCACAAACAACTAATACCACAGTGTGTAATGTCAAATTATCATCTTTGATAATTTCACAGACGCCAAAAAATGATGAGAAAATTATTGATGGTATTGGAGAAATTAGTAATGGCGTCAACAACCTTCAAGTGAATGACTCAAGAACCGAGAAAAATGTAGAACAATCAAACCATGCCATAGACCTAACTGCCGCTTTAAGCACTGTTACAGGAATTATTGTGCAAAATAAAAAAACGGTATCTCCACCCGCCGAAGACTTTCATATACCATTTATAGAGTGTGATCGTAAAGAGAAGCCTATTCTATTGCCTGTCATTAACAATTACTTCCAGCCAAGCAGAGACATCTCTACAGCTCACAAAAAATTGGCTACACCATCATCGTGTGGACGCATTATCTGTCTAAAATATAAACGAACACATCCATTTCCGGAAATAAGTCACGTTTTTAAAGTAAAACATAAAATACATCGTTTTCATTTCGATACTAAATCGCCAGATGATATTGTATTGGCCACATTAAACAAATATCATCGGCAATACTGACGAAGGCGGCTTTGCAGTCTACTAAATATTTTGAAATTTGTACGCATTATAAGAATTGACGTTTGTGACATTAAAATATTGTACAAAAAAACTAAATTTGTAATATGAATACAAGTTGTGATATTTTAATTTATTCGAAGAGAGAGACGTTGGGATTCTTAAAGAAGCTTTTTGACTTACATAGTTTTAGGCGATTCTGCCATCACATATATTTTTTTCATTTGCCTACCTTTTTGTTAAAGCTTGTATTATCATTGAACTATTTTTCCTAGACGCGCAGAAATATTCATTTTAAATGTTAGTGTGAACTGTAATAAATGTAACTTGTTTCTGGGAATAAAATTGTAATTTAGATTTAATGATTTAGATTTAATGTACCGTTCAATACGAATCTCTACTGACCTAAATTTTAATATGTATCACTATTATAATAGTTCATTTAACAGAGAGCAAACATGACTCTGTTAACATGATGGAGATATGACGTAACTAAAGTTAACTGACATTTTGAATTTTTGTATATAATGGTATTAGCAGGGAACTTTAAAATTTTTGAAACTCACTAGTAATAGTGGAGATTTTATGCTCTTGCATATTCTAATTATGAAATTCAATGTTTAATAGCTATCATTGTTTTATGTGATTTTAGTAAGTGTTCAATAAAAACTTTAAACTTGCATTAGCAATAATTTTTTTATATTAAAAATGTAATTGGTTACACCGGCAACGCTATATGCCAATTTTCTTCAAGCGCGCACCCGTTCTCTTACTCTTTCCACCCAGTTCAACACGCGCTCTCTTTCTCCCTTTTTCACACACTTTTCACACGCATTTGACAAAATAATAAAAACAATTTACGAATTCTAGTGAAAAGTTTTATACATTGCCGTCTGCGAAAGGGTTTGCAAAAAGTGCTCTTCACCCGAAACAATGTAAAAGTAGTAAATAAAATAATATAGTGTAAATTCTATTGTCTGCTTTGGTGTCAAATATGTCGAAAGTTGCAATCAAAACAGAGAAGCTGGATGAAGAGCAGCAGGAGGAGATTGGCATTGAAAGTAATGTAGCAGTTGAGGATGGTGTTGGTGATCACAGCCATGGAAAAGTTGCGTCGTCGACGGATGTGAGTAATTTAATAGAGGCAGGTAAAAAACACTTAGAAGTGGGACGGGACACAAACATATCGATGCGCCAGCTACAACAAAACCAAGCGCAACCTAATGTTTCAACTAAAAACAGTGCAACTGACAATGGCAGCGGTCTAAACCCCAGCAGTGAGATAATTTGCAACAGAAAAGTTGCACTACCCAAATCGAGGTGCGGTGAAGTCTTTGTATCCAATAATGCACGGCAGTGGACATTTATCTGCACCTATTGTAACAAAAGTACACGTGACATTGGCGAATTTATATGCCACATAAAAATTAAACATTTGAGTGGTTTTGTCGACGACGGCGATGAAACAGATGATGGTGAATACGAAGGAAATCAGCAGTCTAATTTCTATGAACAGGATCAAGATGTAAGCAAACAATTTATACTCAATATAAATTTAATGGGGATTATTTGTTAGTCTGGCAGATTTGTAAAAATACGTACACATACATTTATTAATTATTTTAAAAAATATCGTACAGTTCATGTATACCAAAAAACGCCCTGAAATATTATTGAAGGTATTTAAGCTGTTTCCCATGGCATATTGTATAGGTACACAATTCCATTTATAATATTGCTACTTAACGATTCTTTATTACAAACGCGTTTACACGTATCGATTTTTTTTCTTTAAAATAGAACAGGCCACTTACAGCTGGCCTTATTCGTATATGTATTTCTACATGCATGTATATTTTTCATCCTTTTATGCATTCTGATACCCGTGTCTGTCACCACACATATATGTGTAGCATATACGTTATAGCTGTGGCCTTTAAAAAGTGTACATATAAAAATCGGTAATAGATCGAGGATGCGTAGTTACAGCCGTAAGGGGTTGAAATGAACCGGTTTCGACTTCTTTAAGTATGTTTTTGGTATTGTCAGCCTTTAATTTTTAACAATGCAGATGCGTTGCAGACGCCATACCACATAACTTTTTATTAATAGGGCGGCAGTTATTAATTTAAATAATTATTGAAAATGTGATGCCAAACTTTCTGTATACAAGAATATGTGAACTAGTATCTCACTTTTTGAAGTATCAATCCCCTTCTCCCCAATAAGCTGCTATAAAAACTGACCGATCAGTTTTAAATACCTGTGTGTAATTTGTTTTAGTTAGTCCTTGTTATATTTTAATATATATTGGAAATATGTATGTATATTTAAATGTGTGGTTATAGGATTTATATTCGAATATTACTTAATAATTATCATACTCCACTATTTTAAATTAGTATTTTGATTGCGGAAACTACTTGGACGTAAATGTGCACACTGAGTCCGAGGACTACAGTTTAAATGGACAAGATCACTCGACAGCCTACCGGCATTCAGGTATTCACAATCCACCCCAACGTCAAGCAGTATCTGCTGGGTCAGGCCCTAAGCAAGGTGAGCTCAATAAACAAGCAGATTCAAATAAAAAGAATAAATACAATGATGCCGAACACGATACAAATGAAGATGAAACTGCATTTAGAAAAAATAAAGAATCGGCAACACAATGGCGTGCCGATCCAGCCAGTTTCCAATCATATGCAAATAAATACTCTTTGAAATCTTCAACGCCCGATGTTAAATTGAAAAACAGTGCAAATGGTAATTCTAGTGCCTACGATACTACAGCTGATTTTACTGCGGGCAAAGACGACTTTGACACAACCGGCGCCTTTGAGAATGATGACGAAGAAGATTACGATAATCAACTATTTATTGCACCAACCGACTCATTGGATGCCAGCATACTGGGGGGCGGCACCGATGTTAGTGGTGGTGGTGAAATGAAGGCTAAGCGTCGGCAAATACGCGGCACTGCCTATTGTGCATTGTGCAATAAGACCTTCCAATATTACTCATTATATCGAAATCATATGATAAAACATTCGAATGAGACACCGTTTAAGTGTCCCATTTGCAAGAAAGGTTTTAAATCAAAACAAGCCATACGCTATCATATGAATACACATCAAAAGGAGAAGCAATTCAAATGTACCGTTTGTAGCGCTTCGTATGGTACCGAGAATCATTTCATTGCACATATTATGACACACGAAAGCGCCACTGCGTTTCCATGTATGGTTTGCGGCCAAGTGTTAAGCAGTAGTAAGGAGCGTGATCTTCATATGGCCAATCATAAAGAGGAACGACCCTTCCGTTGCGACTATTGTAACAAGCTCTTCCGGTTGCGACATCATTTATCGAATCATTTGAAGATGCATCGTAAATACCGTTGTGATTATTGCAAAGAGATATTCACCAGCGCTATATACTTGCGAAAACCCTATGCTTGTCCGGGCTGCGTTAATTTGCCTGAAGCGCAGCAGGATGCGGCAAATACCGCAAGCGCGAAAGTAGGACGTGCAGCTACAAGTAACAACGTAAACCCATTGGAAATATTCGAAACAGTAATACCTGGACAACAGCAAGGTAATGAATTTGCACAGATGGTAACAGATTCCGAAGGTGAGGGTGAAGATGAAGATGGCGAAATGGATGACGACGACGATGATGATGATAATATGCCACAAGGCACACCAATGGATGAGGATGATGATGATAATGAGAATGTCTCAAGTAGAGCTGCTGAGCAAGACGAGGACGATGATGAAGATGATGTCGAGGAAGAAAATGGCTATGAGAATGGCGCTGGTAGTGGTGGCGGTGGACAGACACTCGGCACTTATGGTGTTGGTGGTGGCGTTGGCGGTACTAGTGGCGTCAGCCTAAAGCGTTATGTATGCAAAATTTGTTCTCGCAGCTATTCGCACCCCAGTGGGCTAAACTATCACATGCGGCATAAGCATTGCTAGTAAAACCGTACGTGTTAAGGCATTGATATCCAATTCTTATTTAAATATTTAAGTAAACTGTACGATACGACAGTTATAAATAAGTACAGCGGTATTTTAGACATAAATATTCACAGACTTATAAAAAATTAGTTTTAAAAAGTAAAGTACGGCGCAAAAGCGTTAAAAAAGTTAGTTGTATTGCTAAGAAATTAATCAATAATTTTAAGCACATAATTTTGTTCTCCTAATTTATCGATCATTATCAGGTGACCACAGACTTTAAGGCATGCTTTAACAATGTCTGTACAAATATTACAAACTACCGTCTTTCCTAAACAAATCTAGTCTAACTTCGAACCGTTTGTACTGCAATTATTTTGTAGTTAATTTAAATTATATAAAACCCTTTAAGTTGTTTAATTGAAGTGGTTAATAACGTTAACAGTAAAACAATAGGAACTGAAAACCATTAACATATTATGGAAATCAGCTAAAAATTTTAGCACCAAATTTAGGCTTCATAATACATACATACGTATTTGGAAAAAAATACTCAAATATTTAAGCTTACTAAATACATACATGCTATCATATATACTACTTTGCGTAAACGCTTCTTTATCCAAAGAAAATAGAAAAATATGTAACTGATTTATTTTTAATGTTTCATGCATGCTTATTCGTACTACTCATTTTTCGCACAGATTTCTAAAAATGCGCACACATTGTATTCCCCTACGTTTTAGTTATAACAAACAGTATTCTTCCATATAAGCCATCACATAACCATTATGAAAATAGAAGTGTAACAGAACTGATGATTGTTGAAACTTTAATGAGCACATTTATACTCGTATGCATATATATACACACATATACATATATGTACTATGAAGCCTTGACAAGGCCTTGAAGTTATTTACAATTTCATAAAATAGCTTTGCCCGAAATATTGCAGATTTAGGGAATTTTTTACTAAATAAATAAATCAGTGACTGCCCAAATGTTATTGTAAAACTCCATTATGTACTCAATCATTGTGTATTGTATTATCACCAAAAGTGTGTAAAAATTGTAATTCATTTAATTTGTTAACAATTTGAACTATACTTTGAGTTAAAAAATAATAATTTTAAGTATATCTCTTGTTCATGCCTTAGTGAATACTGCTGCGAGTAGTAAGCACTTCGGAGATTGTTATTATTTTGAAATTTAAAATTCATTAAATCACGTGCAGTTTTGAAATTATTAGATATAAATTTATTGTAAGTTAATAGTGAATTTAAGCGAAAAATATTTAGAATATTAATAATTTTTTTATAATTCAGTTTTCAAGTACTAATGAGTTTAGAAAAATATAATACAAAAGACAAGATGAATTTGAAAATAATCAAATAAAATATGTTACAACATACAGACATTTAATGTATTGTAATTAAATTTTTCAAAATTTCAATTTCAAAAGTTCTATAATTAACTATTTATCTCTGAAGAAATTTCCGATTATTAGTCCAATTAAATTTATAAAAGCGATATTGTTCAACCGATATTTATTACACATTTCATTTACTAAGCCTTACCGCCTTAAAACAAAAGTAACATCAGTGACTTGTGGTAAAGTCATTATCAGTCGAAATTTAAAGTGTCAGCTTTTTCAACCAAATTAACCCCCATGATGTTTTAATTTACTTAAAGCTCTAAATATAAACTTGTTTTTGATTTAACTTCGTTGTAACACAAAATTGAGATTCATTGAAAACTCTTAGAAATAATAGAATAGTAATAGAAATTATTAATACTTATATAATCGTATTTTTAATATGACAAAAATCGCTTAAAATGAGCGTGTGCTGCAAAAGCGAATCAAACTGTAAATACTACTCCATTGATAACCATTATTAAATAAAATAAAAAGTAAATAAATTAAAATATCTTGGTATTGTAATTCTTTGACACAATTACAGATGGAATGACCAATAGAAATAAGTGTAAGAAGTTTCCTGTGGGGATACAAATATACAGATAACAATGGCCTACAATTAAGCGGATTATTCTACTTATAGTAGTTTTATCTGTCTAGAGCAGTTCATTCTACAAATTCTATAATCAATTTAGCTAAACTTTTCTCCGAATTAATGTAGTAGTAAACAATACACCAGCTGATTGGGGGAAAATTTGCACACAGTGTTGTTAATGCCACAAAAACTCATATCCGCTTTTCAAATGGGCACGACGATTCCCGCATAAAAATATATTTATAACTTGTAAATGTATGTTCATGTTTATTTATTAACATAAAATCGTATTTAAAAATTTTTATTTACCTAAGTTTTATTTAGCTGACCCCATTCTATTGCATTTTGTTTAAATTAGCACTTTTTTAAGCAATAGGGGAATATATGTATGTCAAAAAGTTGCAAAACTTCTTTCTGGTAACACTTTTGCCAAATGACGATGAAATGAATGAGACGATTGTAAATTTTGCTTTGTGCGGAGGCGAGTTTATTTTCATTTTCATTTCCGATAATTTTACACTTTTTTGAGGTTTTATATTTGCAAAAGATTGCATTGAAAAGTTAAAACTTATGTCCTAAGTGAATTGTACACATTAAATTGTGTTTTAAGATAATATAAAAGGATTGTGAAAGCCGTCAGCAAATTGCTATCATTAGTTGTCTGGGTCGTCTGGTCAAAGGCAAAAACGATAGATTAAGTGAAGTGGAAGGAAGTGCACGGAGGAAGAGGAAGAGTACAGTGAAAAGTAAGTGCTTAACTGAAAAAACGACACATAAGAGCACTTGTGTAAAACAGACACGGTCAAAAAGGGAAGAAAGATATCCAAAACCGATCAAATACTTGGAGTGAGAACTTTAGTGAATGCATGAATAAGACATTGAGGCAACGGTACGACGTCAATAACAACACAACAACGTCAATAACGATAGTGTGAGGCGGTGCATTAAACGTCTCCAAAGGAAACAAAAAAACATATCTAGCCGACTAAAGGAAGAGGCAAGAAAAGTATCCATCAGACAGCGGCGACTCTGTTGCAGAACGGAAAGCACAAAAAAGTGTGAAAGGTCAGCAGACAGACGAAAAGGAGACAGCAAATAAAGAAATCGTGCAAAATAGTATACTCAGCCAGTAAGCAAATCTCGTAAATACATATTTCATACATAAGTCCAACGTAAAATCAAATCGGCAAATTAAAAAAAAAAAAAATTAAAAAAATTTATGCTATTTTAAATGCATTATTATTAGAAGTAATATTGGAAATTACTGTCGGACTAATTGTAATAACTAGAAATTCAATATAATCAGCTAAAGAAAGGATTAATCAAGGATTGGTAAAGCTAGTGAACAAAGGTAAATAAACTTAGTTTATTACTGTGACTAAGGTCGAACATTTTTTTAATATAAATATATGGAATATTATATGAATAGTTACGAATTTCTCTTTCCAGGAGTGCTGCTTTTGTTGTCCTTGTAATTTTCAGTTGCCGCAAAGTTCAACTGCAGGCGGCAATATATGTATTATATTTCACCTTCGAGACACTCTTAAATAAAGTTTCAGCACAGCATATATTTAATATTTTGAAGCTTTAAAACTGAAGCTTTGTGCTTGCGTTTAATTTGCGATCAACTGTAATTGGATCATTTGTTGACTACTTGTCGACCAGCGCACTCTTTTTTGCCACGTGCGATGTTGCCATTCACCCCACAAGTAGTTAAACGTTTGTTAGCACTCAAGAAGGGCAACGAAGACACGGTTGAGGGAAAGTGGTCGGAAAAAGCAGTAAAAAATCTTGTTAAAAAGGTTAAAAAGAATATACAGCTTGAGGAGTTAGAACGTGCCATATCCACGCAGAATTGCAATACACGCTGCGTCACAGTACCGCGTAGCAAGCCAGGTGCTTCTGGCGAAAATTTGCGCAAAGGTCAACCACATGTAATATATTGCCGTGTATGGCGCTGGCCGGATTTACAATCACAAAATGAACTAAAAGCTTTGGATCATTGCGAATACGCATTTCATTTGCGTAAAGACGAAATTTGTATTAACCCATATCACTACAAAAAGATTGAGTTATCAATTTTGGTGCCAAAATCATTGCCGACACCGCCAGATTCCATTACCGATTATCCATTGGATAATCATACCCATCAAATACCCAATAATACGGAATACAATGCCACAACAATACGCAGTGCTTCGCTGAGTCCACCACAGTACATGGAGCTATCAAGCCATCATCATCAACAGCAGCAGCATTCGCCCGGGAGTCTTGTTGGTTTAGGTATGAGTGCCGCACAACAGCAGCAGCAGCAGATGAATGGCTCACTTGTAGGATCAGGCGCTTGCAACATGGACTCACAGTCAAGTGTATTAAGCGTTGGTAGCAGCATTCCTAATACAGGTACCCCGCCGCCTGGCTACATGAGCGAAGATGGGGACCCGATCGATCCAAATGACAATATGAATATGTCCAGATTGACACCGCCAGTTGATGCTAGTCCCGTAATGTATCATGAGCCCGCTTTTTGGTGCTCAATTTCGTACTATGAACTAAATACACGTGTCGGTGAAACCTTTCATGCTTCACAACCATCCATTACAGTTGATGGTTTCACTGATCCGTCCAATTCGGAGCGTTTCTGTCTCGGCTTACTTTCCAATGTAAATCGCAATGAGGTAGTTGAACAGACACGTCGTCACATTGGCAAAGGTGTACGTCTCTATTATATCGGTGGCGAAGTATTCGCCGAATGCCTCAGTGATTCATCAATATTTGTACAGAGTCCGAATTGCAATCAACGCTACGGGTGGCATCCAGCCACTGTCTGTAAAATACCACCCGGTTGTAATTTGAAAATCTTTAATAATCAAGAATTTGCTGCATTGCTTTCGCAATCTGTTTCACAAGGTTTTGAGGCCGTATATCAATTAACACGCATGTGCACCATACGTATGTCGTTTGTAAAGGGTTGGGGTGCTGAATATCGCCGGCAAACAGTTACATCGACACCGTGTTGGATTGAATTGCATTTGAATGGACCACTACAGTGGTTGGACCGTGTGCTAACGCAGATGGGTTCACCACGTCTGCCATGCAGCTCGATGTCTTAAGCACACAAAGAAGAAAGTTAGATGCAGAAGTGCAGGTATGATTGCTTAAAGTAGTATATCAGTTGTTTTTTGAAAACTAGCAAAAGTAATGATAGGAATTTTTCAAGTTATTTTTGTTTAACTCCTTCTTGATGATTTCGACTACGCGTAAAGCGCTAAAATATTAATATATTTGTGTACTCTTACTAAATATATTGCGGGAACACAGGAAACTTAAATTGGCGTTTTTGATATTTTATAGAATTTAAAAGGTATTTTAAGCTTTTAAAGTCTTAAAGTACTCAATAAATAATAAAGTTTCTTTTATAATAACCACACCACTAGTGATTAGCTATTAATTATTGAATTGAATGCACAATTGTGCTAATTCTGTTGCAGACATAAAATATGCGATAATACTGAAGCCAGAAAAGTAAATTATAAATATGCAAGTTACATAAAATAATAATACTTGTGTAAAACATTAATAGTATGTATAATTAAAGTAGAAAAAATACTTGCGATTTACATTTAAAATAAATATTACAAATACAAAAGAAAACGACAAATTTTGAAAGCATTCTCGATGTTTAAGATGTGTATGGTGACATTTTGTAATCAACTCGAAGGACAATTTCAACTAATACACAATATAGTATATATTATACATACATATTATATACATATTAACGACAAATGTTTTCAAGTAGCAATACTCTTGAACGTAAGCAACCAAGGAAATACAAACAAAAAGAGCTTTTAGATTTTAATGTTTTAACAATAGATTTTGTACTGTTTACACACTTATAACATGTGTCCTGTACACAATAATTATACATACATATATTCAAACAAACAACATGATACACAGAACGATTGGGATATTTGTATAATTAAATTATGGAAGATTAAAATTCGATAAGCATTTTGTAAGTAAATTGTAATAATTAAGAAAAAATAGCTAAAAGCTGGAATTAATATTTTAAATGTTATTATATTATTTAAATAAAATTGTCTCCGCTATATGGTAAAACTAACTATGTTTTAAGTATATGCCGTGCTTTGGATATGCGGTAAAATAATTCTTGTCTTGACATGTTTTTACTTTATGTCACTATAATTTTATCGTGTACCAAATTAAAATCAGTGCTTCTGCTTTAAATTTTTAAACTATAAATTTTTGGACTAAATGCAATGTATAATGTATAATTTACATTATTGACGATTATACCCTTCTTTATTATATATACTTATATTTTCGTTTTAAATTATGTATTCGAAATTTATTTGAGACCAATAAGCCGTTTAAAACGAAAGCTGTTATATATTCAGTCAGTAATTGTGAAAGCCGCTGCAATAAACTTTACTATGTACTTACGTACACATACATATAAATAAATTACATATTAATATTAAAACACACTGTGATTCCACGTTATGGCCATCAATTGCCAAATTACAATGCAAGTCAAGGTCAAATAATTAAACTGCCATACATTTTATATGATTATAATTTTAACTACAATATTTGCAGTTTTCGTTTTATCGGCAGAAAAATTATCAGAATGCTTCATAGTACCAAAAAAAGTAAACCTTAGCAAAAATTTAAAGCAATTCATGCATATTTTTACTTTCTCTGGCTAAATGCGCTAGAATTGTATATAAGCGCGTTGCCATTATTGTTTTTTTTATGTAGTAAGCAACAATTGTCTTAATTAAGCAAATCTTTAATTTTAAATAGTTATTTGTTAAGTGAAATCATTTATTAAATAAACCTTATTTGTGTTTTTACTTTTAATATTTTGTCCGTACTTTATAACGGTTGACTTTCCTGCAACATGAATATGTGTACGTTCTGGTTATATTAGTTTCGGCATTAGCATTAACAAAATATAACTGAATCTAAGTCCCAATTTATTGCTCTATAATTACACAATATATACATATGTCATTATACCAATAATAATAATAGAAATACTAAATCTAATAAAGGTAATATAAAAAATATATTCTTTTTTTACCTGGGGGTGGTGCTAATTCTTATATTTTCTCACTGCTATGGGTGGATGTTGATGGAGTTGTAACTGCTGTTTTTAGGTTATGTATGCAAGTAATTGGTTTTACAACACAATAGCAATATATCAAACATGGCGAGAACTTTTTCATTCTACTCTGCTCAAATATATCGAACAATGATCTACATTAACTTTTCTTTGTTTATTTGAACAAAACCTAAAATTGATATCACTTTTTATAATTTTTCACCAATAAAATACTGAAAAATATTAAAGGATGCGGAAATAAATGCTGGTTACTTGGCGAAAGGAAACTACCGCTATTTTGTATTAACAACAACAAAAATTTATGGTTACCATGGTTTCCTTTTCGGAGCCTACTTTGTAATACATTCAAATCGAGATTTCAAAATACTAAAGTTAACAGATTGCGTTGAATAGTGAAATAAAATACCGGCGACACTAGTATCGACGTTTATTAATCGTTCATGCGTATGCGTTTAAAACGGTCAATTTATCGATTACACTTTCACTTGAAAAGAAAATCGACGTTTGTCGAAACAAAACAAATCCACATAAAATTGCTCATAACTTTATCAACTAAACACATTTTCTTCGAAAGGAAATAATTTGCCAAGATTTTTAAAGACAACTACTTTTTAATCAACAAATATGTCTACCACTACTGTGCAAAAATTTTATTGCGGTGAGGTATTCATTACGAACACATACTGTATGATACTTGAGTGCAAATGCTGTAGCGAAGAATTTGGAGTTTATTCTACTTTTCTGGATCATATATTTGAAAAACACTTTGACGATTGGGCGGCAACTGAAAAGTCCAAAAATGAACGAAAGAAATGTACCACTCCAAAGGAAAAGTTAAGTGAGCGAGTTTTGCTTCCAACAGAAGGGAACGAACGTATTACAATTGAATCCGAAACCTCAAATGAACTGGCATACGTAGGTGACGAGGATTTAATAACCGAAATACTAGAACCATTGGAAAATGACATAGCGGATATGGAGGATGATATAGTTGTGAGATAACATATAAATTATCAATTTCTATATTAATATATAAACATTTTGCAGGAAAAAGAGCAGCTTACTAAGGTTTCAATACTCAGTGTTCGACCAGTACGAGTTTTCCCAACAAAGCAATTAAAGAATGACGCGGAAAGAAAATATAAATGCAAAATATGTGGATTCGCTGTTGCTGGAATATATAACTTGCGTGGTCATGAACAGCGCCACAGTAATATTAAGCCTTTCACCTGCCTAAAGTGCAACAAAGCCTTTTACACGAGTACAGAATTAAAAATTCATACTAGACGACACAACGGAGAAAAGCCATATGTATGTACTTATTGTGGCAAATGTTTTATAACTACTGGTACTTTAAATAAGCATGAAAAACAACACGTAGACGAGCGCCCCCATAAATGTGATCAATGTGAAAAAAGGTTTAACAATGCATACCAGTTAAGGCAACACGCCGTGGTGCATACCCAGGAGCGTAACTTTTCCTGTGAAAAGTGTCAGGCCAAGTTTACACGGAAGAAAACTCTACAAACGCATATGAAACTGCATGACAATGCGCTAGAATATGAATGCATCATTTGTCATATGCGTTTTAACCAGCGACCTACACTATTGTGGCATATAAAAAACAAGCATAATGTATTGCGAGAGGATTCGGAAGGAAAAATCTCTACTGAATTTAATGTTAACAGTTGAATTGTATATAACTTTTCTATTCTATTTAATAGTACATTATATTAAAAATTTGACACACTTAAAACCAAACAATAAAGGTATAAAATACATAGGCAGTTCGTAAAACCTTTATTAAATAAAAAACTAACAAAATTTAATAAGATTTTAGAACACGTCTTTCTTATTACTTTCTGCTGAAATATATATTAAGTTTACCAGATGTTTGTAACACTCAGAAGTAAACGTTGGAGTTGAATTTTGTACACGTCGCTTTCTTTTCACGAAGTTCTACACGGAATCGCCGACATCGGACGACTATAACATTTATCTGTCATAGAAACTAAACTGAACAATAGCGTTATTGCTCCAATAAAATGTAAGCAAATGGGTCAGTAATTGTCTTCAAATGTAGCAATAGTTGTTGTCCTGGGGGATGATTAACCTCATCAAATATAAACAAAGGGGTAAGTAGCCCCATAAAATCTGAACAAAAGGTTCATTAACCTCAAATGAAAACGAAGGTTTTAAACTTGGCTAAATGTAAACAAAAGGGTCATTGACCTCATAAAATGTAAACAAAGTCCTTTAATCCCATAAAATGTAAACAAAAGGGCCAATGACCCTAAATGTAAACACAGGTTGTTATCTTGGCTAAATGGAAACAAAGGTTGTCGACTTGGCTAAATGTGAACAAAAAATTCGTTGACCCCACAAAATGTAAGCAAAGGGGTTAATGACCTCATAAAACGTAAACAAAAGGGTTAATGACCCCCAATTGTAATCAAGGGTTGTTGTCTCGGCTATATACAAAGAAAGGTTGTTGATTTGGCCAAATGTAAACAAAAAGTTCATTGACCCCACAAAATATAAACAAAAGGGTCAATGACCTCGACAAAATGCAAATAAAAGGGTCGTTGAGAGTTAATGATAATAAAAGGTATGCACGGGTTGTTGTCTTAACTAAATGAAAACAAAGGTTGTTGACTTGGCTAAACGTAAAGAGGTGGTTCATTGATCTTATAATATGTAAACAAAGGTTCAATGGTCGAACAAAACTTCGCAAATGGGTCATTGACCTCTTATTGTAAAAAAAGGTTTGTGGTAGGTTGTGGACAAGTCGAGTTGACAAAAAGTAAACAGAAAGGTAACAGATCCTATCAAATATAAATAAAGAGGTTATTGACCCTACGTAATGTAAAACAAGTTGCAAATGTTTTTTTAATATCTTTACGAAATTGGGAGTGGATTATTGTTCAAGGCAACACTACAATCTCCCATTGTATTGGCTGTCTTCGATTCACCAAGTATTACGTAAACGTATCCGCATACTCTCTTGTACGAATTGTTATCGCTCTCTTTTTTGATAAGAGAGCAGAGCGAGCTGAGAAATGGCGAATAGAAGAAAGCTACTTTGTAGAGAGACACCGCTTCCATATAAGCACTATATTATCGTGTTGTTATTTGAATTGGAAACATCCATTGTGAACACTCTTCGCCAAAAGAACAAGAATGCTTGGCATATAAAATACTAAACACAAGATATTGGCATTAAAATTGTTGCTAACTTTGCAAACATAAAGTTAATAAATATTAATAAGAATTCCGAACAACATATAAATGAGATGACTGCTGTGGCACAACAGAAATATCACTGCGGTCAAGTGTATGTTACTAATAACAACTACCGTGTGACGCTGGAATGCAAGTATTGTAATAAAGAATTTACTGCTTATGATAGTTTTCTGAATCACATCTTTGATGATCACTTTGATAATATTGATAATAAGGATTTCACAAATGAAACCCTCGAATTTGATGATATTGAGGTTTTAAAAGCTTTGGAGGATTGTGAATATGCTGATGACAACGATTGCAATGACATCAACGAAGACACGCTACAACAGCATCAACATTGCGATGGTATCAAAGAGATCATAGAAAACACTACCAGTGGTGAAATAAATGAGAATAGCCAATCTCTGGAAAACGCATTTACTAAAAGAAATGAATCTGGCTATGTGGGGAATGCAAATGTATCTACGGAAATATCAATTGTCAATACAGAAGTGGACAAACAAGTCACTAATGATGCAGAACACACTGTAAGACATATTTTTAATATTGACTTAAACATGTGAACATAATAAACAAACATTTAAACCACTTGTAGGAAACAATTGAGCCAAATTCCGCTTCGAGCGATGCATATTTCCGACCGGTCCAAAAATTCTGGAAGAACATTGATGAAAAAGAGCGGCCGCTTAAATGTAGATTTTGTGACACAACTTTTAATAAAGTGAACATTTTACGCAAGCATGAAGAGCGACATTCGAATAATAGACCTTTTAGTTGCACAAAGTGTCCTAAAAAGTTTTTTTCACGCACCGAGTTAAATACACACATTAGATGGCACACCGGCGAAAAGCCTTTTGTATGTACCTTTTGTGGCAAAAGCTATACAACGAAGGGAGCGTTAAGTAACCACGAAAAACGACATGTTGGTGAACCAAAATATAAATGTGATCATTGTGATAGAAGATTCTATGAACCATTCCACGTGCGAAATCACAGTGTAGTACATACAAAAGAACGTAATTACACATGTGATCAATGCCAAGCAAAGTTTTCAAGACCTACAACTTTGCGAATGCATATGAAATTGCATGAAAATGCTTTACGGTATACATGTAAAATATGCAAAATGAGATTCAATCAGAAACCTACATTGATATGGCACGAAAAAAGCAAACATGCCATTGTAGGAGGCGGTGCTGCATCTAGTAACATTGCTGTTACAAACCTATCTCAGGAATTATCCGATAACGAGGATACAAAATATAGGTATACATGTTGTAATACTGAATTTAAGGACAATGATTCATTTTTAAAGCACCAAAATGATGAGCACGCCGAAGAAGCCATAGCATCGTTGGAAGCTCTCGAAGAAACAGATAGTGAATACGTCGACTTTATTTAGTGTGTTTAGTGATTTGTGTGTTACTATTTATAAGTGAATACAAAAGAAAAAAAAAAACAATTATAAATATTAAATAATTGAAAAATAACACTGCAGAAAAAGATGCCACTTTTATGTAACTAACAAACAAACTAGAACTGCCAACTCGGCAGTATCCTCGGAAACAATTGGGTTTTATGTCAAGACTTTACTTGGTTGGTTTAGCTTTATTTGTTATTGGATAAATTATGTATTCTTTATTAACTAAAGAAACATGGTCAGCATATCATTTCTTCAAACTCATTTTACTTTCGTATAAATTTATTATAGCATACTCAAGTTATGGAGTGTTGAAAGCTCTTATTGTGTTAAATATGTATGTAATACATCGCTGGTTTGTTTTTTTTCTAATTATCGCTATTCATTACCGTAATTTCAAAACATAGATCATCTGCATGTGGTTGCAATTGAATTTGATCCGTTTGGTGTGTTACAAAATGGTATTGTTTTTGATCTTCCATTTCTTCAGGTTGATCCTCATTTTCGGGAGGTGGTTGAAGTAATAATTCTTCCTCCTCTTCATGTTGTTGCAGCAATTGCTCTTCTTCCAATTTTCTTTGCGTGTTATTGCGACACTGTATCGAACGTTTATGTGCATCGAAATAACTTATATCCGTGAATTCCTCTTGGCAAATATCACAATGAAAATGACTTTGGTTAAGATGCAATAGCTTACGATGTCGCGCCATTTTATGCGCATCTCGACACTGCATGCCACAAAAAGGACAAACGAGCATACGTCTATTACCCATATGTACATTCCGTACATGTTCCTGTAGTGAGAAATTCTTATAGTACGCTTTGGGACAATGCTCACATTGGAAGCGTCTCATTTTTTCATGCGTAGACTCACGATGCCGCTTTAACATTGTATTTTGTGAAAACGTTTTTCCACAAATTTCACATATATGTTCTTTTTCCTGATGCCGTCGTTGATTGTGTACCCGTAGATCTTGTTTTGTGGAGAAATATAATTTACATGGTTCGCAAACATACGGCCGAATTCCCATGTGCCGCCGAGAGTGACCAGCCAAGTAACTGTGATCCTTGTATGATTTGTCGCAATAAATACAGGCATATCGGTTCGTACCGGGAACCAAATGTGTTTTAAGGTGGGCAGAAAGCTTTGATTTATGCATCACATCAGGGCATATACCACATTCGACAGGTAACTTTTCATCCGATTCAGTATTCGACAAGGAGAATTCAACAATAGGGGTATCATCAACATCATAATCGACAATATTGGCAACAAGTTCGTCAAAGAGCAGGTAACGTTTTGGGCCTTTATGTGAGTTAGTGGGTGAATGTTCTATTTCTGTTTTCGGCACAATTTCCTCTTTAATAAATTCGACATTAGTTGGCAATGTATCTGGTACTACCTCGACTAGACTATCGGCTATCTCGTATCCCTGCTCAGTGTCGTCCTCGTCGATTACCTCCATTATAATCGATTCCGGCTTGATTGATACATCTTCCAGCTGTTCCACCTCCACCCCGTCTTCCTCTTCATATATAAAGGTTTCCTCTTCTACAGAGTCGCAATCCTTAGTCAATTCAAACTCGATAAACTCGTCTATTTCTTCCACTTCGTCGCACATTTTATTTAATTATTATATTTTCTTAACACGTTATCTTAAGTCCACTTTATTATAAGCAAAATATCTCATAAATTCTTAAACAGCGTCAGCAAAAGCGTGTGAAAGTGATGCAATGAAAAATGTTAATGATACTGTCCGCAATCCGGTTACTTG
This sequence comes from Bactrocera tryoni, assembly GCF_016617805.1. NCBI lineage: Eukaryota > Metazoa > Arthropoda > Insecta > Diptera > Tephritidae > Bactrocera > Bactrocera tryoni. The sequence goes on along the minus strand of NC_052502.1, from coordinate 75,354,394 downwards.
TTATTTGTGAGTATTCGTAGACAGTGCTAATCACCGTTTAGTAGTTATTTAATTGTTTATAATAAATTCACAACAATTACATATGCCCTTATTATTTGTTGACAAAAATAAGTACTTAAAAATCCCGCCTTCGAAGAGTTGATTCCAGGATTGTAGGGAAACGGTGAGATGGCTAATAGAAGCACTAAAATACTTTTAATGCGTCACTGCCTGTTTTATTCACAATTGAAAAATATGACGTTATACTAAAATGTCAAAATGAATTAATTGTGAATAATTTGTACATTCTCCGTCAGTATCAATATTATAACATCAGAGGTGCATAGAATGGTGTGTTTTGCAAATGAATTAAAGTTTTAAAATTATTTTTATGTTTTTTAACTGTACACGTTTTTTTATTTTTTAACATCGTTCGATAATATTAAGTTAGAACGTGTATTACGAAAATAATCACGAAAAATTTTGCATCAAAAACATCGATTTCAACATTATTATATTATAGCACGAATACATATTTTATAAGAGTATGAAAATTTATCTTTCATTTCTATATTGGCTTTTCTATGCTAAGATAAATAGTGATCAATTTAGAAATATCGTTACAAAAGCTTTGTTTTGCCTGTGGCAATAGTAAGCACGCAAGCCACCACAAGCGCGCCAAAATAAGCTATTGTGAATGATGAGCCAGCTGTTTTCAGAGTATATTGTGAATATCAAGTGAATAAAATTATACAGGATTTCCTGTCAATTATTTCCTTTAAATTATATCGGTTTAGTGCACATTTTGTTAATTGTTTTTGATATCTATATGGCAAACAACGACTACTAAATAACTGGATTGGGCACTCAAACAAGCGATGAGTAAGTGTGAGTTAAGAAGAGCTTTTACATATGTATGTATTAAGTATGTAGTCACGATTTGTTGCAGGTGTATGCTCAAAACTTAGCAGTTTTGGGCCAAATAAAGAAATTATTATATAATATATTTGCTACACCAATAATCCAAGCATATGCATAAGTTCTCGTATCTGCATGTTCTTACGTGTATGTGAGAATGTGTCACTAAAACAAATCACCATTTACCTGAAAATCGCCGCCAAGCGTAGTGGGCTTTCCTGTAGCCCTTGAGACCGTTTTGTTTTTCTTGTTTTTGCGCTGATTTGTATTAGCTTCAATTCTCACGACCTTTCCACTATTATTTCATATGTGTAAAAATGCGCCATACTTTTAGTTCGCTACGTGTTACGTACTTAACAGTTATGGTACAAGTTCTTGACTTGTGTTACACATTTCTTCCATTTCTTCATAAATTTTTTGTGCACACAACACACGATCATACGCGCTTTGTATGTGTGCACTTGTATACTAATTTATAATAGTGATTTTACTGTGACACCCAATGCGGTGCCTGCGTGCAATGAACGCATTAAAACTAACTTGGCATTTTATTATTACACATATGTATGTATATGTGTAAATACATATGCATGTATGTTTCGTCTAGTACCAGCTTTATGCCGAAGCTAATGACTGCCTTTACTTATGCTTCTATAATTATTGATGAAGCGCTAAGTGTTTTCGGAAGTTGGCACTAACAAGATCCAACCAAAATGGGTGGCAGTTGCCGCAACTATGGTTTTAAAGCTGGCGTACTATAACGCCACTATCATACATACATATGTATGTATGTATGTATGTATGTATGTACATTAGCCTCTGATTCATTCATTCATGATATTTGCAGGGCATGTAACCAGCAAGCTATGAAATGTAATTTTAGCACTGCTGTTAACTTATTTCATTTTCTTTGAATGGGTTGTTTGCTTTTTATTCACGGTGTCTGTTGCTTGTTTTATCGCTGCTGCCACCACTGCTACTGCTGTTGCTGGTAACTTTTCCACCGCCACACGAGCAACATCTGCATTTCTTCAAAGCCACTTGTTGGTCTGGCTTTGCTTATTATATTTTCACACTTGGCGGCGTTTGGTCGTTTGTTGCGCGCGTTAGCGTTTGAGTCTGCTACGATTTGAAAAGCGCGTTATAATAACTTTTGCATTTGGTATTTTGTGCTTAACTACTTGCGAATATATCACGGCTTAAGGCGTCAGTTGCTTCCGTTCGAGCGCCGGTATATGCAATTTTGTAATAGCACTCCGCTGTTGTTTCGTTTATTCATTAATTAGACGTAATATTTTTTAAATAAATATTGGTTTCTTATATACCACGCGTATCGTTAAATTATTTGTTTTAGCAAATAAATTGTTATCGAAGTGCGATAATAACTGTCAAACGATAACAATAAATGTGTCCATAAATGATTGAGATAGAATAGTGCAGCAAAAATACATAAATACTGATAAAAATATTAAGAAAAGTTAAAACAATTTAGCAATTTAAATAATTATGCGTTGTATTGTGGTGAGTACAATTTACAAATGCTAAAAAATAAATAAAAATAACGATAAATTAATAAAAAAAAAATAGGAAAAGTACATTAGCAAAATTAGGAAGATAAATAAACAAAACAAGAAAAAACGCTAACTACGGCTGCACCGAAGCCGTAATGCCCTTCACAGGTACAAAAAAGTGTATAAAGAAATTGTAGTTATCCTAATTTTGTACGGTAAGTTTGCATGACAATGTTCCGATCTGAAAAAATTGTTCGGAGTTTGTACTGCTCGCTTGGAAAATAATTTATGGCAAATTTATCAAACAAACAAGTTTTCCACACAAGGACTTGATTTTGATCGGTCAGTTTGCATGACAGCTATATGCTATAGTGGTCCGATCTGAAAAAAATCGGAGATTGTAGCCCTCGCTTAGAAAATAATTAAATTTTTTTAAGCTGTATTGTCAAATGAGGAAGTTTTCTTTATAAGAACTTGGTTTTGGTTTTGGATTTTGTCAGTTCTTGGGGAGAAAAAGACGTGTACAAAATTTTAGAAAGATATCTCAAAAACTAAGAGACTACATACAGACATGGCTAAATCGACTGCTGTATATGTAGTATACACCTAGAAAGTACAGCAAAAAGTCCATGACAATAGCTTTTTTCTCACGCCATCTGCCACTGCGCGATGCTATTGAATTTAATTAACTGCCCGTGGCATATTTACTGAATTGACAACAACAAATGCAATGTAAAGGGCCTAATAGAATGCGCTATGATGCGCCAATAATTACGAAAAGCGCTACGTCATGCCGAATCATTGCGCATATTGCAATTCGAATAACTGCACATTTCAATTTGTGCTCTTGCTAGAGGCCATTTAAAAGAAATACAGCTAATAAAATAAAATAACCTAAAAATATTGAAAACAAATTATTATGTCAGTAGTGAACATTGACCGATGTTGTCCAGCGTGTTGGTGAAGATGATCAGGCAAGAAAGAATAATAAAATAAAAGTAATGACAAAAAAAATCGGGATAAAATGATTGCTTGACTTTGTATAACGGTTATATGCGCAGTGATTGATCAAATGTTTGACTGACAATATACACGCAAACATATAGCCTTACATAGCAATACATGCATATGTACATGGCTGGTGATGCTTTAAAGATAGTTGCGTTAATTACGTTATATACCTTCAGGCTAACTATATTCATTACATACTGTTGTTGACGCCTCTTTTTTCCACACTTATGCGATTTCTTCATTAATTTAGCTCATCAATTTGAATTTTGCATTCATCTCGAAAAACGAACGCATACGCCAAAATCAATACATATTACTTAATCAGCAAACTATTAAACAACAAACGCAGCGGTGACTGTTTTTTCTTTAGCGTGTCTTTTTTCGCTCTTTCGTAATTTTATGTTCAGCTAACAGTGTATCCTAAAGTGTTATAAAAATATTATATATGCATTTATCTTTGGCGATATTTATTTTTGCTCTTTTGTTGAAGGTTTCACTCAAGTTAGTGCTTGGATAAAATAAATATTTAAGTATTTACCTAAATAACTCTGCGTGTTGGTATTTTGCGATTTGAACTTGTAGTGGCTTTTTGTCGCAATATTTGTCAAAGATTCCTACATAACTGGCCGAGTCAAATGATGTTTTACCGAAAGGCGGGCAAGATTTTGAGTTAATTTTATTCTAGAAAAGCGATTACACACATTTGAAACATAACATACTGATATCTTTCAAGGTATATACAAAATTATGGTTAGGTTCAATGAAATTACATGCAAATATTTTAACACTTCATTAAAAGTACATTCAGTCTTAGCTGGACTACGACTTAATAAAGTCTAACTTACATCCATGAAGTAAAGTTGAAGGAATACTGCCGAGTGGACAGTTCTTGGCTATACAAAATTTCGGGTCCGTTCGGTTTATGTAGATTTGTTCTGCACAAATTCGAAAAGAAGCTCGGTTAAGTATTTAGCAAAGGTTTCAGCCGCATATATGACTATAGAAGGTTTGTCCGGAATGTAATACAACTGAGTCGATTTGAAAAATTCATTTAACCAATCGTTAGAATTTTTTAAAAACTTTCAATATAGTCTCCTTATGCGTCGATGCAGCGCTGCCAACGCTATTTCCAAGGATTGAAGGCGTCACGGAAGACATTCTCCGGAATAGCCTTGAGAGCCGAGGTGCATGCTGGATCTCCTCTGTCGTATTAAAATGATCGGAAGATTGCCTCTTTGTCTCGAGATCATACTCAAAGATCCATGACTCGTCAGCTGTGATTTCGTTATTCAAAAATTGGGGATCAATTTCACACATGTTCAAATTTTCTTGACACACTTCCACTTGCCGCAATTTATGCTCGGCAGTGAGCACTTTTGGGACCATCTTCGTGCAAACCTTGCGCATGTTCAAGTGCTCGAGTCACATTGTCGATGTTTGTCAAAGTCGCAGGTCTCCCAGCACGGTCTTCATTAGCAACCTGCTGCCAACGAAACACACTACTTCTTGCTAAAGCAACATCTGGGTAAGCCTGCTTAATCATATAAAAAGTCTCTGTCGCAGATTTAGCGAGTTTCACTGCATTTTTGTCGCGCGAAAATGTTTGTCCTGACTCTCCAGGTGCTCAGAGACAACTAATCAGGCGCTCGTTCGTTAGCTAGGAATGCACTCTACCGAATCCAGTCGGTGCGCGCACGCTCCGAAGTACAGTCGCGGCGGAAGAAAATCAGTCCTATTACTTTCCGGACCAACCCTGTACATATATACTATATATTGATATATATATACGTATAATATATACTAGCAGCATGCTCGTAAAGCCCGAATTGTTTTATTAATTTAATGATAGAAAATTTTCTATCTTCTAAAAGTTGCGTAGCTGCACTCAAAACGAGGTCTATGTAAAATCGAAACTTTATTGTCATTATAATTTTATTTGTCTAAATAGAAAATGTTTAGATGCGTTAAAATTACAATACAAAAATTTTAAAGCCTTTTAAATTATTATGGTAAACATTGAATACTTGTAATTTATACTAAACGACAATACTAAATAACTTTCGGTGTTTCTCTTAATAATTTACCATTTATTTCTATTATTTCTTATTTTTTCCAAAATAACCTTCAGCTAAGTCACCTTTGTGTTGCCACTGACTGTGGCGGCTTAAATAAATGATGGTTATGCTCGCATTGTTTGTGCTGCTGCTGTCAATTGACATTTTTTGAGTGAAATATACACACAACAGAGTCCAGCTGTCAGTTGTTTGAGTGTTTGTTTATTATGCCGCCCCATTGGGCGATACAGACAATTTGCATTTGTAATTAAGTGCCTCGCGGTGGCTTAGTTAAGATTTTGAAATTTTTGAATAAAGCCCCTTAAATGTATTTGTACAAAGTAACTACATATTTATATTTAACAAACATACTTACATAGTAATTTGGATTGGCAAGTGCCACACATACCATATTTGTAGGTCCAACATCTTTTATGCGGAAATTTAGGGCATCGACGCGGCGTTTTGTGCGCCATCTCTGAAACGCTGCCCGTTACTGCTGTCGGTCCATAATGTTTTTGTTGTAGCCACAATGCTGCTGTTTCCCAGCCACTTTTTGTCACGCTGGGATTTGCATGTCGCTGGGATTTTTAAACGTTGCTGCTAATTTTCAATTGGAGCATTTGCATTATGATGAATTGGCGCTTGAAATGAAGTGGTAGAGCACAAAACAGACAAAAACATAAACAAAAAAAAAAACAGCAACAAATGTAATAATACATACCAATTAGTGTTGACGACAACTTGTGCGAACGCATATATGTATGCATATGTATGTATACATCTGGTATGTGGTACGCATAATAACCGGTTCCGGTGACAAGACGTGTGAATGCAGTTAGCTATGTGCTATGTGTGCGCTAAAAAAATGCAAAAAACAACAAAAAATTATCAACTTAATTTCTTAGCGACTAAATATTTAAGTTTTATTTAATTATATGCGAAATGAACGCTCCAAGTTGAGCGTGAAAAATTAAAAACAAAAATTGTTTTCAATTAATATTTTAAATATTGACATGCTGCTACTGTTTCTTTGGACTGCAGTGCCCTTGGTTCTTCTAGTTCGAGCATGGTGTTTTTATACCTTAAAATAAGTTTAACACAAACTAGTCGCTCAGTTTTTGAGATATTAACAGGAATTTCCACATGTTCTTCACTCTCCAAGAAGCTGCTCATTTGTCGAAATCGCCGGTACCGGACCACTATATAGCTGCTTCATAAATTCTTCTTCTTCTTCTTTACTGGCGTAGACACCGCTTACGCAATTATAGCCGAGTTAACAACAGCGCGCCAGTCGTTTCTTCTTTTCACAACATTTTCACAACATGACACCAATTGGAAATTCCAAAGCAAAGCCAGGTCCTTCTCCACTTGGTCTTTCCAACGGAGTGGAGGTCTTCCTCTTTCTCTGCTTCCCTCGGCGGGTATTGCGACGAACACTTTCAGAGCTGCAATGTTTTTGTCCATACGTACGACATGACCTAGCCAGCGTAGCCGCTGTCTCTTAATTCGCTGAACTATTTCAATGTCGGCGTATATCTCATAAAGCTCCATCGTTCCATTGAATGCGATATTTACCGTGGTCAACGCGCAAAAGATTATAAATCTTCCGCAGAACCTTTCTCTTGAAAACTCGTAACGTCGACTCATCAGATGTTGTCATCGTCCATGCCTCTGCACCATATAGCAGGACGGGAATAATGAGTGACTTATAGAGTTTTGTTTTTGTTCGTCGAGAGAGGACTTTACAAATTGATCGATCAAAATCAAGTTCTCTCGGTTCTGCATTTGTATCTCAATGTCTTTCGGTCTCATATCTCACGAAGGTTTTTGATACCCATTTCTACCATTCATTTATTTTTGCACAAGTAACGTTATTTTACAGAAATTGCTGCTTTTGATAGTTCTACATATTTGTTTCATCAATATACATACATACATACATATAAGCTGCATTTTACCTTTTTTCCCATTCGCAGATTTTATTTAATTTTGCTAATTAGAATTATGTTGTCTTTATTTTGCAGAATTCTTAATATTGACCGTTAATCCATAAAACCACAGAAGCTTATTTAAAAGAGCATCTGCATTAGCCACTACTGGCAGCCAAGCGTAAGAACATCAGGCGCCTGATACTGAACGAGTTAGGCAAAAGAAAAACGGAGCTCTGAAAAACGAAGCTCTGAAAATAGCGCCGTTATTTGTTAGTGAGCGGCGTGAGCGGCGTGAGCGACGTAGGAGGGCAACATAAATGCAGAAAAAAACTAAAAGAATACTGCTAATCTGAAGAAAATTGACATAAGCAGCAACGACAATAACACATGACAACAACAACCACACGGGATCAAGCTGTTGCAACGTGCATACTAATCACAAAACCATAAACCACAACTACAGTTGCTGTTGTAGTTCTTGCTGTTATATTATTTGCTTAGCGGTATATAAATCGAAGTACTCATGCTCTTGCAACGTCTGCGCATGTCACTCAGCGTGCTGCAGCTGCCACTGGCATTGTCACTGCTGTTAATGTGTCACGGTGTCTGGGCAAACAGAACGGCAAACGCGTCGGCTGCTTTAAAAGCTGTCGCGCCCCCAACAGCCGCACCGTCGTTGGTTGCACCTTTGGTTTCGTCATCGGAAGCCACGCTTCTAACCACGCAGCGTCTATTTCCGACAACCACAACAGCGGCGTCCTCGGCAGCGTATGCTAGACAGGCGCGCGCACGTCATCGCTACGATGATGAAGTAGCGGATGTGGAGTCTGTACAGCCACATGCGACGACTACCACCGTCAAAGCGTCCACTGCCACTAAAATTGGACGCAATGTTGGTAATCTGCCAAAGAAGCGCTATAAAGTGCTGGCCGTGCATACGAATTGTACGCGAGACCTCTTCACGATGCGCATCGATTTGAATCGCGACTTCCGCGGCCTTGTCTATGCCAAGGACTTTCCGTTAGAATGTAGCGCGCGCGGCAATGCACATCAAAATGTCACTTTGCGGCTACCCACATCCGGTTGCGGTGTGCGCGCTGAGCCGCGCGCAGACGGCGTTATGGAGTTGTCTGTGCGTGTGATGCTGCAGATGGAGCAAAAGCTGCGCCAGAGCTCCGATATATTGCGTACAGTGCATTGTAAGCTGCCGCCGACAGCGATGGGCATGATGGTGGGGCCGATTGCGGGCATGGCGAGTAAAAGGGCTAGGATAAAAGCGGGACAACAGTGGAAAGTGGCATCGAATTACAGGTAAGTTGGGTTGTTGTAAAAGTTACCTGCGTGCTAATAACGGATTACCGCGTTCACATCAGAAACGGACGCATGCGCACACTAAACGCGGCGCAAAAGCATAATAACCATGCAGCAGCTGCCGCCGCCGCACAAGCTAATGAAGATTTCACCGACGCGCCGCAAGCGGAAGCGTCTAATATTGAAGCGCAAACATTGAAAGAACAACAGGGCGATAACGCAGAAAAAGAACAGGAAATCGCTGCGACCGCCAAAACTGCAGAAACAACAGCCAAGCTCGACGATGTCAGCGGGGGCGCTGGTGATGGTGGTGCTTCAACTAGCGCGGCCAATAGCAACGCCACACCGCGTGTGCGCATTTGGCTTGAATTGGGCGGCCTTGACGGCACCGGCGCGGTGGAAGTGGGCCAAGCCACTACGTTAACTGTGCGCGCCATAGTGCCCGGCAACATGGGTGTGCGCGTGGTGGATTGCGCAGCGCTCGACGGGCTAGGCGAATCGAAGCAGCAGCTGTTGGACGATCGTGGCTGCACAATAGATGAGCAGGTGAGTGGGCGGCGGCAAACGCATATATAAATAATTAATAAGCGAATAAGCGAAATATTTTATTGGTATAGAGTGGCAAGGTTATCTAGTAACGCATTTGTTAATGAGCTCTTTGGTAGTCGCTGCCGTTGCACAGAAGTGGGATGAGGCGCGTATAAATAGTCTCTAATAGCGTTCATGCCTCGTTTAATAATCGTAATCGTTGAATACGAGAATTTATCCGGCGTTTGAATGCGTATAGTTCCACCCTTCATTTGTGGGTTAATATCACACGCCCAACGCAACGCCGGCATAGCTGATTTCAAGATTTCTTTAATGATTTTCAATCTCTTGCAAATATTTATCAATGCTTAACGAGTTAGGCACCGTTACTGATCGCACGGTTGGCCGTTGCAAAAGCGGCGTGATGCGTCGCTCATGGGTATTTCATTTTGACGCTTTGCAAGATATACATACGTAAATTATTTGTCTTTATGTACACCCGAAACAAAATTTAGCAAACTCGCGCTTACTTAATACATTTAAAAAATTTCATAAAACCCGCGTGGCTCTCAATAATCATTGATATACATATATTCTAGTCTTTTAACCTACATTTATGTAAATTACATGTCTGCTTTGTCTCTGCATGCCGCTGTGTTGACGTTTTAATTTTTCTAATTTTTTCTCTTCTTTTCATAGATTTCTTTAACAACCTAACCTCTACTGCTTCATTTTTTGTTATCTTTTGTCTTAATAAAGCAACCGTTATGATTGTAGTAAGAAAGATATTTGGGCTCTTTGATAAATTAGCACGATTAGCGTAGCTAACGATTTGGTGATTACCCAGAGTGGTGACCATTATGAAAACGAGCACTGCGGAAGAAATAGCAAAAAGACACAACTTTCATTTTTAATACAAACTTGATTGACGCTTCTTTCTTTCTTTTTCTTATTTTTTTCACTTCCATACCCTGCGTATCTTTGGTTCTTATGCTATGCGATATATTCATGTTGTACCTTAATTTCTATAATACCGCTATTTTCATAGTCAGCAAGCGAATTCGCATGAAATTTGGTTTACAAAGTGGAATTTTCGGCCATTTCTTCTATTTTGCCATCGAACGCTGTTGATTATTGAATCTGCTTCTAATTAACTGATCTATCAGCTCATTATTAGTTTATCAATTTGAAATTGATTCAACATCCAAGTTCATAATTGAGCGGTGAATCAATTCTAAATCTTCACTTTTGCTTGCTTTTATTGAAGTTTCAGTTATGTTATTCAGTTCAGTTTTAGGTATCTATGTTGTTTATATGTTAATAGCAAATTTACATTTAAGAAGTATGTAAATGACAACAGTGCTGTTCTTTATTTCATTATTTTGCCTAACATAAAGAGATATTAGAATGCTGTTTATAGGAAAGTGTTATTCAGAGAAAGTGTGAAATTGTTAAAAATATAAAACAATATATTGAGGTTTTACAAAAAAAAAAATCAAATAAATTGATCCGTGTAAAGAGACGATGTAGCCATGTATATCTATATGTATGTATGTATATGCGAAGTAGTCCCTCAGATTTTTGAGATATCCAGCTGATAATTTGCACCAGTCATTTTCTTCCTGAGAAGCTGCTCATTTGTCGAAACTAACTACTATAGCATTTCGCTGTCATACATTTTGATCTATTAAAATCTAGTCATTGCATGAAATTTTGTATGTGACAAGATACCTTCACGAATTCAACGTAGATTAATACTGAAGGCAATGCTAGAATTCCCAAATAATTATTTTCAGATCGGAGTACTATAGCGAATAGCTCCCATACAAAATGGCGGATCAAATCAAGTAAACAGGAAATAGTCGAGTGGGGTGAAATGTGGAAAGGACGGTGGATGTGGAAACAATTCGAAGCCTAATTCATGAGGTTTTGCCATTTTTTTCACTCACTTGTGACAGACCACGTAATCTTGCCGGCCGACTTTTGCGTTTTCCACGTTACGGATAAAGTTCTTTTTATACTGGGTTTGTCCTGAAAGTAATATGACTGATTTTTTCCGCAGCGACTGTACTTCGGAGCATGCGCGCACCGACTGGATTCGGTAGAGGGCGTTCCCAGCGCCCTCGGCTGGAGACTCAGGAAAATGATTTTTTCGTGAGTGGTACCAGCCAAAAATGCAGCGTTCGTTCAAGCAGAGGTACGCAATTAAATTCTGTGTGGAACTCGATAAATCTGCGACAGAGACGTTTATATGATCAAGCAGGCTTACCCAGAAGTTGCTTTCGCAAGAAATGCTGTGATTCTGTAGTACCAGGCCTTTTTGGAGGGCCGGGAAGAGGTCGCTAATGAAAACCGGAAGAATGAGCAAATCCAAAGTTAAAACGATGCTTATTGTCTTTTTTGCCATCAAAGGCATCGTCCACCATGAATTTGTTCCTCCTGAACAAACTGTCCACCCAAGTTTTACATGGAAGTCCTGAAGAGACTCAAACGAAAGGTCAATCGGGTCCGACAAGACATCGCAGCCGATTGGAAGATGCACCACGACAACGCCCTGGCTGACACCGCCTTTCTTGTGAACAGCTACCTAACCAAGCCCGCCATCCCAACGCTTCCGCAGCTGCCCTACAGATCAAATATGGCCCCCGGACTTTTTTGTTTCCTTGCCTGTAAAGGCCGATGAAAGACAAGCATTTTGAGGCGATAGAAAGGATCCAAGCGGCATGCACCTCGGCTCTCAAGGTTATTTCTCAGAATGCCTTCCGTGACGCCTTTAATGCTTGGAAATCGAGCTGGCAGCGCTGCATCGACGCATAAGGAGACTATATTGAAAGCTTTTAAATAATTGTAACGATTGTTTCAATAAATTTTTTTAAATCGACTTAGTCCTATAACTTTCTGGACAAACCCTGTATGTTTGCCATATATTTCAAAAAGCTTAAAATTTTATCTGGACCAAAATTCGTCACACAATTATTTTTAAACGTCTTGCGGTGTATTTAAACCAAAAATTGCTTCATTCATTTCAACAATTTTCTTACCACACGACCGCTAAACGTTGTATAAAAGGCACACATTATTATTATATCTGTAAAGTGCTAGGTAAATGGGTTGCAACTGACGCTTCCACGCTATTTTATGCTTGCGGTTATGCCTGCCTGTGGCACTATCCCACTAAGCTGTACGTCCGTCCACACGCCTCTTTGCTGTTACAACGCTTTCGTCTAATTATGCTAAATGTTAGAACAGTTTGTCCATTATCTTTATTTTTCAATTTTTTTTTCCACTACATAACAGACACATTACGCTGTTATTGTTATTGTTTTTTGCTGGGTATGCGGTTACAAAGCAATTAATTATTCAACGCTTTGGTTGAAATTATTTTTGCCTAACGGCTGCCTCACGCCTGCGCATTACACTACACTTGTTCTATGCGCTTGCGTGAATGTTTGTATGTATGTACACAGCTTTGTGTGGTTAAGATTTAGGGAAGTTGGTGGCTTAGTGCGGGCAAGAAAGCGCCGGAAAAACAGTTGTTTGTTATTGTTTTTTTTTTTTTCATTTTCCTTGCAGCGCTTCGCATAGTTGAGTAGATTAAGAGGTCACAATAATTAGCCATGAGTGAAATATTTTCCATTAGCATATTTGGCACGAATTCTCCAGACACACACACACACATATACAAATGCGCACACAACAGCTTAGTATCATCCCGCTGGCATTGTGTCTCAACGCATGAAGTGGGCCAGCGAAGAAGGTTCTGCCATTGTCATGCCATGGCAACTGGTTAAATGTGGTAAACGTCGGCCTAAAGCGTGGCAGCTATGTGACCCAGTAGCTATGAGCTGGCTTTAATTGTTTCTTGATGCGCTACTGCGCGCGCGCGCATTTGCATTTCCACTGCCGCGCCAAGCCATGCCGAGCAGTGAGCACCCGTTGTGATGTGTTCATAGCATAAAAGTACAAGTTGATCAGTTCATCGAGTGTGTGTGTGTGTGTAGCACATAAATTATTACAGTTCAGAGTAGTTGCATAGGTTTAGCGTTCGCTGAAAGAATAGCCGCCAAGTTGTGGCGAATGGCGCACGCAGCGAGTGATTTCCCATTCCCATTCTCATTCTCGGCGCACAACCCGTTTAATATGTTTCAAATAGATTTTCATTGTTTTGATTTTCATTTTCATTTCGTTTTCATTTTGCTTAGGAGGTCAGTGATGTCGGTGGTGCCGTTAATTTATCACTACTCGCCTTCATTCACACATACATATACATATGTACATGTGTTTATATTGCGGGTATGTTTCTGCATTTATGCTTATTCATCTCAATTAATTCTGTTTATATGTATGTATGTGTTTCGCGCAAGTTTCGCACGACAAATCACCGCAAAGGCACTTCCCTATTTATTTACGCCACTTTCAAATGTCAAAATGTCATTTAATTCGCACAGCTGTGGAAAAGTGTTGACCTTTAAGCAAGATTTATTAGTCCATTAGTTCAAGAAAGTGTTATCATGAAAGAAATAAAGTAAAGAGCAGGGAAACCCAGAAAGAAGAAGTTTAATTCAGCTGCACAGGAGCTACAATACCACTCACAGGTACATTTTTCAGTTTGTATGGCAGCTATATCCTATAGTGGTCTGATATCGGCGGTTCCGATAAATGAGCAGCTTCTTGGGGAGAAAAGGATGTGTGCAAAATTTCAGAACGAAACCTCAAACACCGAGGGCGTAGATCCCGTAAATAGAGAAGGACTGGTACGCGGACATGTCTAGATCGATTCAGCCGTAACGCTGATCATTTGCAAACAGGGTTTGTCCGGAAAGTAATAGGACTGATTTTCTTCCATCGCGACTGTACTTCAGAGCGTACGCGCACTTACAGGATTCAGTAGATGGGGCTCCTAACTAACGAACGAGTGGGTGGTCAGTTGTCTCCGAGGACATGGAGAGTCAGGACAAACATTTTTACGCATTTAAATTCTGTGTGAAACTCGGTAAATCTGCGATAGAGACGTTTGATATGATCAAGCAGGCTTACTCAGATATTGCTTTAGCAAGAAGTGGTGTGTTTCGGTGGCACCAGCCCTTTTTGGAGGTGCGGGAAAAGGTCGCTGATGAAGACCTGCGACTTCGACAAACACCGACAATGTGACTCGTGTTGGCAAAAGTTTTGAACTCAGACCGTCGACTAAGTACATATTCGTTAAATTGCCCAAATGCTAAATTTATCAAAATCTATGGTTCATGACATTGTGACGGAGAACTTGAACATGCGCAAGTTGTGCGCGAAGATGGTGCTCACTGACGACCAGAAATTGCGGCGAGTGAAAGTGTGACCCCCAATGCTTCAATAACGTAATCACAGTTGACGAGTCGTGGATCAAGTGACACATGCCGGCGTCTTCTCGTCCAAGCAGCATGCAACTTGGCTCTCAAGGTTATTCCGCAGAATGCCTTCCGTGACGCTTTCAATGCTTGAAAATCGCGCTGTATCGACGCTGAAGGAGCCTAAGAATTGTAACGATTGGTTCAATAAATTTTTTTAAATCGACTCAGTCCTATTACTTTTTGGACAAACCCTGTACATATGTGTGGTCTCTATCTTATACCAACCTATGTGAGTTTCAAAGAAGCAAGTCTGCTCGTGCTATAACTGGTTCACCAATTGGTACTAGCCTTAATTAGGAATGCTGACTGTAGTGGATCGGCTTTTTGAAAATCTCGAATACTATGTTAGGCTTCTCTCTGTATGAGCAGTAAACTGTTTCGATTCCACAATTTATTGATTAAAGAAACGAGCCGAACTGGTATTGCTATCTTTTTAATACAACGGGATAGTAAAGGAGGTCTCTCCTGATCCGATTCCGAATTAGGGTTGTGAATTAAGATACCACCGACGCAAAACCTCCAGCTCTGAAAGGAAGCAGATGGTACTGGAGAAAACGCTACAAGGAGATAGAACTTGGACTGTCTTGCTAATTCAAGCTGTAAGTGACTTCAGTGCGGGATTAAGAAGAGGAAGACACGTTTTTTTGCCAAGCTCACCCCTTAGGTATTGTAAAAAATCCAGTAAGCGAAGCTTTGAACCAAACTAAAGCCATAAATATGGAACTGAACTCTGCATGAACTTCCGTTTTTTGCCGCTGTCGTGATTCGCTATTGAAGTCTCTTTCAGCAGTTCGGATTGCATTTCTTATTATTAAATCATAGTTTTTTCCGACACCTCGTTGCTTCCATTTCCGTCAATATATGTACGTACATACGTAAGTGGAGCTGCCCCGCGCGTTGTTGTTGATACTCCATGGCGTGCTTTTGTTTGGCATTTTTGCGTTTTTTCACACTTTTATCTCATTGTAAAGCGCGAATTTTTCACACATCTATTACGCTTGACAAACTAAAGCGTTGCCAACTGCAGTGGCAGCGTAGTAATGTATGCTTTTGTGTGCGTGTAATTTACACCCGCCTTATGATTATCCGTCTTTTATGGAAGAAACATTGAACTTGACACATGTCTGCATTGGCAGCAAATGCATGCGGCACCTGCGTCTCCGTCTCGTCTGTGTACGCGCCTAAACTCTTTTGTTGTCGTATTTGCTCGCATTCACATTGTTACGGACATTTACGTAGGCAATTGTCATTGTTGACGTTACGATATTTGATAGGACATTGACGTATGCACATATTAGATTACGTAGACTGATCGCTGGCGTAAGCTTCATATATCTGTGGAGCATAGTGCCTAACCGGAAAGAGGTGCACAGTTGCAATGCATATTTTATTACAAAAATCGTTGATAATTGTGTAATAAAGTTCCGAACACTGCAGACGTAAGTTATTTTTAGGTTATGAAATGAAAATGACAGATAATATCACAGTCGATTTCGGAACTCTTATCGATTCGGCGCTAGATGACAGAGAACCAAAACTCAGACGGTAATGTCGTCAATATTCTGAAAGTATAAGAGCCGTGCTTGCTTACCGTATTTCGAAAAAATAAGCTTGTCGACGTTAGTATCAAGTTAGGCATTTACAGGGTTTGTCCGGAAAGCAATAAAACTGAGTCGATTTAAAAAAATTTATTGAACCAATCGTTACAATTATTTAAAAACTTTCAAAATAGACTCCTTCTGCGTCGATGCAGCGCTATTTGCAAGCAATGAAGGCGTCACGGAAGGCATTCTCCGGAATAGCCTTAAGACCCGAGGTGTATGCTGCTTGGATCTCCTCTGTCGTCTCAAAATGCTCGGAAAATTGCCTCTTGTCTCGGGATCATACTCAAAGATCCATGACTCGTCACCTGTATTACGTTTTTCAAAAATGGGGGATCACTTTCACACATGTTCAAATTTTCTTGACACACTTCCACTCGCCGTAATTTCTGGTGGTCAGTGAGCACTTTTGGAACCATCTTCGCGCGCACCTTGCGCATGTTCAAGTGCTCCGTCACAATGTCATGAACCACAGATTTTTATAAATTTAACATTTGGGCAATTAAACGGATACTTAGTCGACGGTCTGAGTTCAAAACTTTGCGCGCACGAGTCACACTGTCGATGTTTATCGAAGATGCAGATCTCCCAGCAGAGTCTTCATCAGCGACCTCTTCTCGGCCCTCCGAAAAAAGAAAATCAGTCCTATTACTTTCCGATATTTGAAACCGACAATTCAGCCAGGCAATTATAAAGTTCTGTGTTTATGGAAAGCCCGTTTCGAACAGTTCTTTTCCCAAACCTCATAAATAAAACTGAGAATTAGACTTTTATTGAGTAGGATTTTATAAGTGTTGAGTGCCTTTCGGCAACGTTACTCCCTTCAAAAGGGTTTTCGCAACTGCGTTGCCTGGTAAGGCCTGTGGAGATGACAATCTGACTCTAATTTAACTCTGGGACAACCCGATATGTACCGTTTAGGTAAACGCCAGAGGTTCTCGTGTATTCCGGAATAATGCGCAACTTACAGCTCTTGGTAAGTTCCATTCCAGACACGTGGATCCATTTTTTGATCTGAACGATCGAATATTTTTTCCGCGCAACAGGCGATTAAGTACATGAAAAGGCACTTTAACATTATTTAATATTTAGCTTTGGGTGCATTGGTGAGCTCTGTTAAAATGCGCGAAAACGTAAGTTCATTAAACCTGTTAACACATCTCTCATACCGTTGGATGTTACGTTACGCTTCATATAATGCAACTCGTAAAATAAATAAAGAAATACAAATACAAGAAAAAAACAATGTTACGCTATCCAAAGCACAGTAATAAAGACATTTCTGAGTTATGCGCGCGAATTCAAAAAAAGTTCGATTTTACAGCAACAGCTACAATAGACTTACGTTTGCATGTGCCGTTAGAAATTAAAAGAGGGTAATGTTATTTAAACATTTATATTTTTTTTTTACCATCTAAGTGCTATTATGCAAATCTTCCACTTTTTAAGACAGAGTCACCGTACTAACACGATTTCGCTACAATTCCAGGTCATGCCGCCGCTGAATAAGCACTTCAAACCGTTGGACGAGGGTTGGTCGAAGCAACAGCCGGACGATTTAATGGAGAAAACATTCACGGCCACATTTCCAGCCTTCAAATTTCCCGATCGCGAGCGCTTGCATGTGAGTTGTGGCGTGCAGCTTTGCAAGGGCAAGTGTCCGAATGTGAGTAGCGATTTTGATTACAAAAAAAATTTAAAATAAGAACAAAAAATGATATTTTGTTCGGACCACTATAGCTTATAGCTGCCATACAAGCTGACCGTTCAAAATCAAGTTCTTGTATAGAATCTTTTGTATTTGTGAAGGATATTATAGCTTCGGTGCAACAGAAGTTAATGTTTTTTCTGGTTTTTGATCAACAATTTAAGCGAACTGAACTGACTGTTTGCAAGCAATTATGCACGTTAGTCAGCTCATAATTGAATGAAGTCACCTGGTGACTTCCAAAACATATCACATCGCGGAGTAATAGTCCCAAAGCATTGGCCAGGCACGGTGCCTACTTTACTTACATAGATCAAGCTTCACGTGGGATCACCTCATCAATAACATGACATCTAGACGCGAGCCAACTGCCGGCAAACTTCCTGTGAGATTACTTCGTGACTTTTAAGTCACATCACAGCGAGACGCGAGAGTTACTTAAGCACTGGCCAGGCACGGTGCCTGTCTTTCTTACATAGCGCCAGGGGCAGCCAGCCTTTGAAGTAATTTCGTGACTTTTAAATCACATCACATCAAGACGTCAGAGTTACCTGAGCACTAGCCAGGCACGGTGCCTGTTTTTCTTATATAGAGCCAGCTGGCAGCCAATCTCTGTAGTCATTTCGTGACTTTTAAATCGCATCGAAGCGAGAAGCCGGAATAACAAAAGCACTGGCCAGGCACCGTGCCTGATTTCCTTATATAGAACCAGCCGGCAGCCAGCCTCTGAAGTCATTTCGCGATCACATCACAACAAAACGCGATAGTTGCTTGAGCACTGGCCAGGCAGCTCTTCTTATATAGAAACAGCCGGCAGCCAGCTTCATGTGAGGTCACCTCATGACTTTTAAATCACATCACATCGAGGTGTCACCTAAGCACTGGTCAGGCACGGTGTCTGCCTGTTATATAGAGCCTGCTGCCAACCAGTTTTAGTTCAGTTAGAGCTATACATATAAAATTATATACATTTAGTTCTTGTGGGGAAAACCTCTTTAATTGCCAAGATATCTTCACAAATTTGCCATGGATTATTTTTCAAGATGAGTCTATAATGTCTGAACAAATATTTCAGATCGTGCTTCTATAGCATATAGTTGCCATATAAATTAATTGAATAAATCAAGATACAGGTCTTTTTATACTTTTTATGCTATAAGAAATATACCTGTGAAGTATATTATAGCTAATGGTGCAGCCGAAGCCAACTTTTTTCTTGTTAAAAAAATATAGACAGGGTTAAGTCTCCTAAATTGTTTGTCAGAACCCTATGCTAGTTTTCGTACAAGAAACAATACCTTTCTGTCACTTAGAGTCGACTTTAAGATTGACCGAAGCTTATTCAGCACTTTCTTATAATTGGCTTATCTACCAAACTTCCTTCTCAAAACATAACCTCATTTTTTTGTAAATAGTTTATTCATCGAACTTGCTGAATTTTTCTCAGATTTATAGAATATTGTGATAATATAAGCTTACAAGCCCACATGCATGTTTATGCAAAACCTAACCTCAAAAAAAATTGTTTGAAGGACAGCAGTTATTACGCGCATTGTTAGAGAATGCGTATGTATGTATGTTTAATTTTGCCAAAAGAAAGACAATTAGTCGCTAATGGAATTTTATGTTGGTTTTAATAATAATTCAATGTTAACGGCCCTCACATCCCATAACAAAAAACTAAATAAAAATAAAAATAAAAAAAAAATAATTTTACGACGAATTCGCGCCAGTCATTGTTTTAACAGTAAATTAGCGAATGCTTACCAACAAAAGGCCATTAAAACATTTAAAACATAAAAAATATTAATTTCGTAATTATTTGCACGCATTTTACAAAAAAAAAAATATTTTAGTACATGCATGAATATATACATATATGTATATATGTTAATATCTAGATAAATATGTTGTAATACAATTGTAATGCATATGCGCATGCAGGTATGTACGTATGTATGCTTTTTGGACTGCCACGAGTTTGGCGCGAGTTGAATGAATCGCACTTTTGAACACATAGCGCGCTTGCAACAACAATGGTAAAGACTATATGGGTAGAATGACCACTTGCCTGGGTGGTACGAGCAGCAAATCGTTACACATTGTTTTCTTGACAATCTTTCGTGAGCTCCCAGCTCTTTGTGGGTATTTACACGCCGCAAAGTCATTGCGTTTACTTTTTGCTTGCACATACATACACATATACATACAAATCGTAAATTTGAGTAATTTAGCTGCTACACAATTCGGCAGCAGGCACAGCGTTGGCGTTGTGCACGCATGCGCATTGCACAAACGGCGCGACGAAGCGCGCGAGTGGGTGCACAGTACAGAGACGGCGCGCCAAGTAAGACTCAGCATTAATCTAATGTTATTTTCGCATTTGTAGCAGCTGATGCGCGCTTTATTGTTGTTGTGTTTGTTTTCATTTTGCTACTTGTTAATGCGCGCAATTAAGCGATACAGGCATGGCAGCGCGACTCGAGGCCAATTAACTTGTTGCAAATGCTGAAAATTAAAACAAAAAAATTTAATTCATTGTTTTTTAATTATTACTAGCATTTCGATCTCATTTCGAATTTCTGCAATACTCATTTGTACTAGCATGCACAATTAAAAGCATTTTTCCACAAATATTTTATTTTTATTAATTTTTTTTCATGTTAGGTGAATTGTCGCAGCTCGGAACCGTTACAGCTGAGCGCTGACAAGCACTTAGCACGCATTGAAGTCTTCAATTCGCTGGCGGTGACGGCACCGCAAATTGAGGTGGACCGATTACGCTACGATCGACGCTACAACATGAGCGGTAAGTGATGATGCAAACTTTTAGAGATTGCACAGATAATAAGCAGCAGTATATAAAACCAACTGTGGTTGATACTGTATTTAATATAGAGATTCCGAGGTTTTTTGTTCCATTTTTTTTACGTGGCGGGTCCCAAACCCAGCGCACAACCCTGTGGAGGGGATGTTTCGCCCTCTTACTTTAACTCGCCTTCAAACGGATGTTCTTTGGCTACCCAGAGGATACTTGGTCTAGGGCCGGAAGTCGTGAGCTGCTTGAGCCATATGTAAAGGAATCGTTTCTGGACACTCCCAAGCGAATGGCAATCAGAGAACTTTCCTCACTTGCGTGAGCTTCTACACATGACTCCATCCTTATATGTATAAGGAGTTGAGCTAATTTCCGCAGGTCTGCCCATCCGTCAATTCTTTAACTGTGAATGTTCAAAATCAAGTTCTTGTATGGAAAACTTTTTATTTAGCAAATTCTCTTGACGAAATTTAGCGTGGATTATTATCCAAGACAACTCGGGTTTGTTGAGTTGAGTAAACAATTAGTTTAATTAGTTCAGATCGGACTACTATAGCATATATGTAGGTGTCATAGCAGATAGTTAGAAATTAATTGATGTTTTACACTGCGATCTATGGTCTATTGTGCCCTCTCCTATGTCTCATATTCTTACAAAAGTCCACGTAGATGGATCCAAGGGCTTTAAACCTGATTCTAAAAATTGCTGGGAAATTTAATCAGGTGTTCTGAAGTTTCCGGTTTCAAGTCGCAAAACTGTCAGCTTAAAAAAGATGCTTTGAACATATTATATACAACGCGACAAGGAGACGGAATTTATCTCAGGGGATTTTTATAATCTCTAAACCTTGCTAGTTGTAACTCCCCAATATCTTCTTGGCGTGGCGCATTCCGGCCACGGCTGACAGTGCCGTTCTCTCCTCATTCTCTCTTTTCCGTGCGGAGTAATTCCTTTATGATATGGCACTCCACCAAAATGCATGGTTCTGAGCCCATCATCCTGGCAGCCGCCGAGAAGCGGGCTAGTCATTGCCGGTTACACATTTTTGTCCCGGCA
Source organism: Bactrocera tryoni (assembly GCF_016617805.1). Taxonomy (NCBI): domain Eukaryota; kingdom Metazoa; phylum Arthropoda; class Insecta; order Diptera; family Tephritidae; genus Bactrocera; species Bactrocera tryoni. Next base: position 75,332,577 of record NC_052502.1, on the reverse strand, counting down.
CCCAGATCAGGTGTGTACGGTTGCAAACTTTTGGGCTGTTCAACCTTCCTCTACACTCTAATAGCAACTTAACTTGATAATTTGAGTACGCGTGAAAATTATTTTAGCTTCGTTGTAGCCGAAGTAAACTTTTTCCTTTTAATTTAATTTATTACATTCAACATTCGATTTCCTAACTCTTCCTCTAGCTGAAGAGTATCCACCGCATATCCGTCACCTCCACAGCGACGGCACGCTATGTCTCTCCGTCTCCAAACTGGCTATCTCCTTCTGCGTGCTGGGCCTTATCTTTCTGCTCGCAGTTATTGTGGCAATTTACTCGCTGATACGCGCACGTCGCCGCACCACGGGCAGCACCTGCGCATTGACGCCGCCCAGCAGCGGCACGGGGCATATGCAACGGGCGGAGCTTTGCACGTCCATGTTCTCATCGAGGTGAGTGTTCAAGAATTTATTAATGTTTAATAATATTTTTATATTTTTTCTTTTACTTTGCAGCAGCGAATCAGCGCAATCGGCGCGTTTTGGCAGCAAACTACTTATGCCCTACTATCCAAACACATTACCCTATGGTCGCGTTTACTAAGCCAATGCAAGGTTCGGCCTTTTATCTAATAATGCATGTTTTAGTTGTAGTTTTTGAAAATTACTGTTTAAGCTTCACATTTCACTCATCATCTAAAGACTGATTTTTGTAGTTTTCCTCAACAAACGCATTGCAAAACAAAACAAAAAATAATAGCAATAATTGTGAGAATTTAATTTTTACAAAAAATTAATGCAATAATACTCTAATAGCTACTACTTCATTAATAAGTTTACTTATTGCGAAAGAAATTCGAAAACGTTTTTGAAAAACCTTAGTATTAGTGTATGTAGAAAATGTTTTTTGACTTTTCTTTCTAAATAGTTGTTTAAGTCATATTAGTTGCTTCGCATGGTAGCGTAGTTATTGCTTAAATTTAATTTATGTAAATTGAGTTTATTAAAAAATGTATAACCTTAATTTTTTTTTAATTTTGTATCGATCGAATATAATATTTGTTTAAAAAGTAGCATAAGTGCACGTTTAGATATAAAATTCCCACGACAGTGGGGTCTTCGTAATCCAAACAGACCGGACCTTGATTCGGCCAGGGACTCTCAACGCGGCAGCACCGCTCAAAGTTACTTCAGATATGTTTTCTGCCGTCACAACAACAACAACAATTAATATTGTATTTTAGCGAAAAAGTAACATATTAATAAATTTTTAATTTCAGAAATTTATCAGCGTAACAATTTTTAAAATGCATTTTTGAGAAACATGCAAAAAATTTATATTAAAATAGTATGTAATATCAAAATTTATATAACATATCGAATTTTTTTATTTCAATTAATTAATCAATTAATTAATTTTTATTTCAATTAATTATTAATTATTTAATTTATTGAAAGATTTTTATTTGCGTTAAAAATCTTTCTAAAAATGTAAGCACCTTTCTTAGAAATCCTATTTCTCCAGTGTCTGCTGACAAAGAACTTTCAAATTTTTCTTTTTGTCAAAGCTAAAAGAAAGACGTTTACATTTACCGTAACTTTTTTGACGAAGCACCCAAAGAACTTGCTTTCCATAAGAAACTTTCTAAATTAATGGTGTGGGATATTATTAATAAATTTTAATTGCCTAGCTTATACATATATTAAAATATATTTAAAGATTACTTTCAACGAAATAAAATTTATATGAAATAATGCATTACATTTTTATTTGTCATAATTAAATTAAAATAAAAGAAATTCATGTAATTGAAATTACATAACGATTTTTATTGCTGTTGTTGTTTTGAGTCGCCACTTTTAACCATTATTTTAAGCCTTTTTATTCCGTTTTTTTATTTTGCTCCGTTAACTTTCAATTTAATTTCGTAACCCAACCAGCTTGCATACATACATACTTATATAGAACAACGATTTAAATAAATTCTAATGCAATTATTGCGATTTATTTATAACACCGTCTAAATCTTTAGCGCATTTTTAACACGCTTACACTTTTTAGCAGACATTTTATTGCATTTCAACGTGTTAACGTTGTTGTTTCTTTTTTATTTATGTTTAACTAAATTTGTAGAAATTAAAAGAATCACATCTAATAACAAGATAATTACACAAAACATCAAATTTGGTACAATACAATCAATATTAACATTACCGTAGCTGATGAATATTTATAAATGGAATACAGAATTTACATATGCGCCTTTTGTTGTTGTCTTAATAACGCAAAAAATTATAAAACGCTGCTTTTGTTTGTTTGTGTGTGTATGTGTTGAACAGTATTGTTTGTGTAGTGGCGAAAAACTTGTTTGGCATTTTCGTTTTTTTTTTGTTTTTATAAAGTTGCATGAATACTGTTGAAACTGTAACATTTAATTTATTTTTGTATACATTTTAGCTAAGTAGTTAGTAGTTTTCAAAACAAAAAACAAAATAGCAAATATATACACATTAAATAATGCGTTGCACTCGTTTACGAACGCTAAGATATATATATATATATTTTGCTTTACGCATTTGGATGACTGGCTCTATATGTTTATATATGGCTTAGAAGAGCACATCATCATCGCCTTCGTCCAAAATATTGGCCTGTTGGCGCACATCTATGCCTTGTTGTAGCAATTCCGCTTTGAGTGCCTCGGCCTTCTTACGCGCAATGCGCTTCTTATCTTGAATCTTCTTCAAACGGTAGAATTCCTCACGCTCCAACTCATCCAATTCGGAGATGATGTAAGCGAGTGTACGATCGATACGTGGAATGATGACTAAAATAAAATTTTGTTAGCAATACTTTTTCTCGTTGATACATTTTACTCACCATGCTCAATGGCGTTAACTCTTCTGTTTGTGATTTTAATAACCTCATCCAGTGTGACGAACGATGTCTGCAGTGATGCCAATTCGACCAAGAGTTTCACTGCGCTCTGATAATTCTTCTTCAATTTGGCCAATTGTTGACCACCACGAGCCAGACCAGCCAATTCGTATGTGTCAGCGCCGTCCTGATATGATTCGAATACGGGCAACGTTACACCAGCGACGTTGTCTTTCTTTGTACGGATCTTGATTTGTGCTTTGGTCACATTCTGCAATACAACTTGATTGAAATCGCCAGTGGTGAACTTGGCTTCGGCAAGTGAGAAGGCAGCCTCCTTCATAACGTCTCCCATAAGAGTTTTGGTCTGTAGCAAGAAAGTGAAATCAAACACATTAAGAAATTTTAGAAAAATGCGTGAACATATACACAAACACCTAAATTTTTATGAACTTATCACGGTCATGTGTAAAATGGGTGGGGGTGGGCGATTACGCGACCGTCCCATTATTGCAACTCACCTCAATAATTTTACCCAAAATCATACGGAAACGCATTTGCAGGGCATCAGCCTTCTTCTTGAGCAAACCATGACCCTTTTGTGCACCAGCCAGACGTGCCTTCATCAACATCTGTGCACTGAAATGGAAGAGTTGAGAAAAAACAAGATTTTGTAGCGAAAAGAAGGACTTTCTTCATTGGCTTATAAATCAGTTGTATCGTGCCTTTTAGTGGCCAAACTGTTCTTCATATGATAAACTGACTTACCCACGAGATGGGAAAATCGGTAGCCTGTCTTTGCCTGACATTTTTTATACTTTTTCAACTGATTTTCCAATACAATTTCACGAAAAAAATTTGTGCACACACGCAGCACCAAATACAAGACAAATCGTTTGGTCAGCTGACAAATGTCAGCAGAAATGTCATATGACCCATAAGCATGCGCCATCTAACGGCAAGCAAGAAATTCGACGTTGTACAGTGCGCTCTAGCGGTGGAGTTTGCATGAGCACTTGCTGTAAACGTGTGGCGTAAATTTATAATATTATTACAAATAACAAAAAAAAATAATATTATTTTAATAAGAATTTCAACCTCAAATAAGCATAAATGCACACAAAAATTAATATATTTGCTGCGAGCGGCTATGTGTATGTGTGTATGTTGATATATTGAAAAAACATATCTGTACCAGGAGAACATCAAAATTCTCTGCCTGTACATTGTGTATTAAAATAAACAAATTTGTTACTCATACGCCATGTACACCTACATATTTTTCCAAACTTGTCAACAACACCACTTGTATCATTAAAGTTTACCCAATTAAGACAAAGAACAAAAATCAGCAATAACTACAACGACAAAAACGAATTTCACCACCAAGCACTAGCACAAAGTACAAAATGTGTAATTGTGGCACAAACAATAAAAAGTATGGGCAGCGACGTCGACGGCAACGTCAACAGCGGAAATCAACAGTTGTGTGGCTGTCGGAACTGCGTTCGTCGTATGGCTTTTGTGCTTCGGCATTGTTGTTTGGTTTGTTGGCAAACGAACAAATTGCTGTATAATGTTGTTGGAGTTTTTGTAATTTGCTTTGTATATGTGTAATTCCATTTTTTCTTCTTGTTGTCTGCCCGACCAAGTGCACGAAGTCAAGTGAAAGCGAAATCACTGATAAAGCTACTAGAACCATTCCTAATAGTTGTTGTTATTTCATCGTTTTTACGTTTAAAGGCGCAAAATTGTTGGTACGAGTCACGTACAATACGGCGCCGACGACGTTAAATGCGACGAGCATGACTTTGGCACACGACTTTTGTAAACAAAGCGTATTTGAGTGACTTTTCGAATTTCTTTTCGCTTTTTTTTTGGTTGTGCGTTTTACTACAAAGAACACACCCCCAAAATGGAAAAACACAACAAGAATCAAAAATAGCAAAAATCATGCTCGTGTGTAAGCATCATTAAGTAGAGTAAAATCACGCATATGAGTGTGCCTGCCTCTTTGTAAGTATGTGTGTGTGTGTGTTTTCATTTGCTGCGCAGCTTCGCGGCCTTCAACTGTAACTATCAGCCATCAGCACTGCTGCCTGTCACCAATGATTGTAGTGAGTTAGTACACTTTTGGAATCCATAGGGACGCAACCGCACTTTTCGCAAAAATAATCTAAGATTATCTATTCAAATACATTTTATTGGAGAAAAATAAATAAGTTAGAGAAACTACACAATCAAGCGAGCTGGCGCAAAAGTCATAGAAAAGTTTAAAAAAGCAAGTGAGTGCGCAATTTTTATTAAATTTTCTACTTTCCATTAAAGTGTTAGCAATCAACAAGTAAAACTGTTGACTATTTTCATCTGTTCAAGCGCACAGTGCAAGCGTTTTCGCTGCTTCCCTTTAAGTTTTAGGCATTGCTTGTTCGTATGTGTCTATGTATGCAATTTGGTGTGTGCGTGCTTAAGTGTATTTTTTATGCGGGTGAAGAGCAATTTTCGGAATACGCATAATTTAACATTTAGACAATAGATACAAACTGGTTCTTCAAAGCTGTGAATGATGCATTTATGTGTGTTTTGGAAAAATGAAAATACTTAGATAAAAACTGAATGGCATATATGTACATATGTATTTATAAGAATAAAACAATGAAATTTGAATGTGTGAAGTGCAAAAATAAATATATATTTGATAGTCGAAAAAGTCTTTTCGTATTTCTAAGCAAACTTGATCTTATTTTTTTTATATTTATAATGAACTTTAACAAACCAACCGTACCATTTTGGTCGACCACTTTTTGTCACTTTTTCGCGAGAGACATTATTCCACAAGTGTAAAACTTTTCCGGTTTCTCGGGGAAAAACTGCTACAAATAATTTTCACAGGCTTCTCTTGAAGCCAACTTTACTCCATTAAGGGAGTTCTGCTTTGATCGAAACAAATGGTAGTCCGATGGTGCAAGTTCAGGGGTGTATGGTGGAAGTATCAAAACTTACCAGCCAAGCTCTCTCAGTGCTTGTCGAGTCATCAAAGATGTGTGTGGTCTAGCGTTGTCCTGATGGAAGACGAAGCCCTTTCAGTTGATCAATTTTGGCCGTTTTTTCCGATTGCTTGCTTCAATCTCATCAATTGTTGACACTAAAATGTAGAATCAATAGTGCGACCAGGCTGGAGCAGCTCATAGCGGATGATTCCTTTCTAATCCCACCAAACATTCAACATAACCTTTTGAGGCGTCAATTCTGGCTTTGCTACCATTTGTTGAGCTTCACCACGATTGGACCATGATTTTTTTCGCACATTAATGTCGTATTTGATCCACTTTTCGCCTCCTGTTATCATTCGCTTCAGAGATGGTTCGATTTCATTTCATTTCAGCACAGAATCGCAGATGCTAATTTGGTCTATTAAATTTTTCACAGACACTTCATTCATTCATGTATACGAGCCCTCCATTTTTGAGATATTGATCTGAAATTTTAAACACGCCCTTTTCTCTCCAAGAAGTTATTTATTTGTTGGGAACGCCGATATCCGCCTACTTTAACATAAAGCTGCCATACAAACTGACTGATCCAAATCAAATTGTTGTATGGAAAACTTTTTTATTTCAAGAGGTATCTTCCCGAAATTTGGCAAAAATTATTGCCTAAGGTAATGATATAATCTCCGAACAATTTTCTCAGATCAGACCAATATAGTATATAGCTACCATACAAACTGAAGCAAAAACTCAAGTTGTTGTATGGAAACTTTTTTATTTGATAAATTTTCTTCTCGAACTTTGACATAAATTTTGCTCAAATACAGTGCTACAATCTCAGAACATACCATATTATTTAGATCGGGCCTCAATAGCACATACATACATATGTATGTAGCTGCCATGCAAACTGAATACTCAAAATCAAGATAAACATCTTTTTATGCTTTAAAAATGCACTTGTAAAGGGTATCATTTCTACGGTGCAGCTAAAGCTAACGCTTTTTCTTGTTTTTATAAAAATTTAAAACTTTCACAAATTGAAGTTGTTGGCTTTGCTTGTGATGTGCTGGAGTGTTTCATCCTGCCACTTCGAACACTTCCAAAAAATCGAGCTTTTATCGCTTATTTGAAGTACCCTTGTATTAAAATGAAAATAAATACACAATTTAGAAGCACACGCATACATATGCACACAGCTCCCCATTCCACAACATCTAATTAAAATCTACTCGACTACATAATAGCACTCTCAGCCAACTTTATTATACCACTTCCACTTATCCAACGTTTTATAAGTCTATGGATATATGCATGTATGTATGTGAGTATGCATTTTTTTCTTTTATGCTTTGATGCCCTCAAGTGGCCATTAGTTTTCGGGCATATCAATTACGACCGTGCTCGAGTCCTCTAAAAAAGCTAAACAGTAGAAAAATCGAAAAAATGGCTTTTAGGCGTTAAAATATATGCAACGTTTTACATATCATTACATATATACATATATTTGTATGCTTAAGTCCTTACAAATATCCTTAGAGAGTCCTGCAAATGTAAACACCAACAAGTAATCAGGCGCTACACACCGACTATAACCGACTTTTTCTATGATTTCTCCTTTTTCATGCAGCACCAGCAATTGGGGTGGTCAGCACTTGACACTCAATTAATTTTGCTGGCATTTTGGTGTTTGAGCCACTCACTCAGCACTTAGCATTTTATTTCATTACTTTACTTTCACATGCATATTTTAACTTTGTATAGTAGTGATACTAGTTTTTTTGTTGTAGTTGAATTTATTATTGTTGTTGTTGTTGTATGCTATCGCATACAAGTAGCCATCACTTATGTGTGCAAGCGCAAATGATAAAGTGGCAGCAACTTAATGAAGTGGGGGAAAGGTTGCAGCGCACGACATGGCGTATACGCAACATTTTGTGCCAAAGTTTTGAAAGCTTTAGTTTTGCAGTTTTTTTCGACTTACACTTCAAGCCTATGTACATATACTCATCAGCTGCCTGGGATGTCATGCATAATATATATTGCAATTTTCTTTCGATTTTGCAATCGAATTAATGCCGATAATGTGCACCTCTCACCGCTCAATTGCGAGAATGCACCGCATATACTGCATACTCTACACACATTATGCGTTTGATTGATGGTTTTAGTGGAACAAAGTATGCCACGAGCAGCAAGCACTCATGGAATAAAGCACATATGCTGTCAAAGCGTAAGCACGCTGTTTTATTTTCACACACACACACATATACACATGTATGTATGTATATCAACGCTTGAATCCGGACTTTATTTATGTACAGGTCTGTCCTGCTATGGTTTTTGCATCAATTTTCATAGTTGTTGTGTTTGTTGTGCAATAATACATGGGTAAATTAAAAAAATTAAAAAATAAAATAAAATAAATAAAAAAAATTAATTGAGAATAATAAAATAAAATAAAAAAAATATAAGAAATTAATGTAAAGAAAAAATTTACAAAAAAATTTAAATTGAAAACCAACAAAATTAAAATAACTGAAACAGACTAGATAAAATAGCTTAAATAACATAATTTCTATATAAAATATTAATTACTAAATAATATCAAATGAATTTTTAATTGAACTGTAAATGAACTGTAGAACAAAAGGATAAAAACAAATAAGCTAATTTTTGATAATAAAAAAAATAATTTAATTATATTATATTATTATGCTATAAATAATGTAATTTTTATTAAATATTAAAGTATTTTGTAAGAAAAATTTGTTATTTAATGTTATTATTTTTATTTTTTCCGATCTAATAAACTAAATTATTTAAATAAAATAACAATTTTTTTTATAAACAAATGATTTTGATACATATTTTTTTTTAACAAAATAACAGATTTTTTTTATAAAAAAATTTTACATTAAAATGCTAAAAATATAGTATAGCCTACAGAGCTTTCCTCAGTTTTTGAGATATCGATCTGAAATTTTCTTCAAAGAAGTTGTTAATTTTTCGGAACCGTGTCAATATCGGGCCACTTAACATACATACATACATATGGAAAACTTTTTTATTAGACAAGATATTTTCTCGAAATTCAGCATAGATTATTGTCCAAGGTAATGATGCAATTTCCGAAGAAATTGTTCAGATCGGACCACTATAGCATATACATATGTATGTAGCTTTTATACAATCTGACCTATCAAAATCTAGATAAAGGTATTTTTATACCGCTTTCTGCGGTAAGAAATGCAACTGTGTAAGGTATAGTAGCTTTCTTTTAATTTTTTTTTACATATTTATTTTTTATATTCTTTCACTTTCCTGATCCTATGTATGGTGTTTTCGAACATTTGTATGTATTTATGTATCTCCATTCAGTCGCCGCTTTGTCTGCTCATTATAATTTCTTAATGTGTTCGTTTGTAAATTGAAGATTTTATTGCGACAATTTTAATTGAACACCATCAACACAATATTGCAGACACCGACTACAACAGCAGCCGGAGGCAGACGACGATTAACGCATATTGCCATACAAATATACATACATAAGTATCATATGTATGTATGTATGTGCAAAAATAATATGTTTGTCGATATGTGCATATACATATATGTACATAGATCTATGCATATCTAATAAATAGTAATTAACACTTATTCGCCAGGCGCTATTTATATAACCCAATTTAATTGCAAATAATTACGCGAATAATCCCAACGCCAATAAAGTGTTTAATACACAAATATAGCATACATATGTATGTATGTATGCATGCACGTGGTTGCTAGTAATTCACACATTTAATTCACTTTCGATTGCAGTTCTTATTTGCCGACTCAAAGTGCCACAGCGTCTTCACGTGCGTCGCCACAATATACCGCCTCCATCGTCTAGCACAGAAAAACCCATTATGGAATACAAATTGATAACTGAGGACCGTTTCGACGATGTCGTTGCACATTTAAGTACCAATTTCTTTGCCGATGAGCCGTTGAATAAGGCGGCGGGTCTATGTCGACGCGGGGAGGGTCATCGAGAATTGGAGCAGCTTTGCTATGAGACACTTAAGGATAATTTGAGTTTAATGGCTGTGAACGAGAATAACGATGTGAGTGAAAAAGCGATTGAAGTGCAAAAACAAAATATTAATAATAATAAAACAAAAATAAATTAAATAAATAAAAATAAAAAATTAAAATTTAAACACAAAAATAAAAAAATTGTTCAAATAACATTTAGTATAAACAATAATACAAACACTCTATTCATAGATCGCTGGTGTGCTGCTCAACGGTGTTGTCTATCCGCAAGATATCCTGCAAGCTCACGAGCGTATCGAACTCAGTGATGATGAACGCTATAAGAAAATATTTCGTTTATTAAATGAACATAATCTGCGTGCAAATATATTTGGAAATTTCAATGTAGCACGTGCCTTTGAGGTGCGTATGCTTTCGGTGGATGGACGCTTTCGTGGACAGGGTATTGCTAAAGAGCTAGTGCGGCGTAGCGAGACAATCGCAAGGGATTTTGAGTTTAAGGTGAATGAAAAATTGCAAATTCAACAATTGATTAATTATTCAAATATTATGTTTTTAGCATATATCTATTTTTTAATATTTCAATATTTTTATATAATATTTTGAATATTGCTTAAATGTTATTATTGAATATTAAAAAGTTTGTGCTCAAAATTTTATTTTACATACATACATGTACATACATATGTATTTTTATAACAAAAAACAATTCTTTGCAGCTCATGAAAGCCGATGCAACAGGAATTTTCTCACAAAAAATTCTGAAATCAAACGGTTTCAAGGTACTGAGCGAATTCTACTATGATAAGTATACAGATGAATTTGGTAAACCAATATTGTTGGTGGAGGCACCGCACATTAAATTGCAGCTGCTATACAAACTGTTGGAATAAGGTGCATATACAGGTATGAAAAAACTGAGTTTAAAGTGAAATAAAATTAATAAAAAAATATATAATACAAAATGTTTTAAACAGAATAATAATAATGAAAAATAACATAAAATAATAAGAATAATAAATATATTAAATACAAAAAGATTTAAACAGAAATAATATTAATAAAAAATAACATAAAATAATTTATTAAAACTTTAACGACGGCACAGTATTCCACTAATATGTGTAGATAAAAAAATATATACATACATATATAGTTATAGTTTAAAGTTATAAATTATGTGTCATAAAAAGAGTAAAACCACTATAAGAACGCAGTTATTTATACTAATAGACAGCATTAAAATAAGTGTATATTAACAGCGCAGACAATTATTTATAAGAAACACATTTTTATTGCCATAATCGCATATTTATTAGTATGTAAATTATTTATTAACCAACTTTAGTGCAAAAGCCAAGCATGTAGGCTATAATTAAATATAATTTCATATACATACACGCAGATATACATATATATATATTTATTAAAATATACGAAAAATATTATTTTCTAAAATTTTTAATACAATGAATACATACGCACTGGTTAAATGTTGCAATAAATACTTTATAACCGCGACAATAAAACAATTTTGTATGCGCGATGTTTCTACTTTTCTAGCTGGAAGTACGGATGTACTAAAATAAAGATATAAATTATACTATTAAACGATAAAGACATACAAATATATGTTTAAATATATGTAAGTGCATGAGATTTCGTACAAATGCGTAGGTACAATTGTATGCAGCGTGCAGACTGCAAATATTTAAATAATAATTGTTACCATAAAAATGTCTTACGAATAAAATAACAAATATTGAAAACAGCTTAAAAATACTTTAAATAACCGGTAACAGATAATTTATACAATTTGGAAAAATTCGTTGCTATTCAGAACAACATAGATATAAATAATAATATATTTGTTTGTAATAAAAATAAATAAATAGTTATCCAATGCGTTGTTTACTTAAGTTAAGAGCTTTGAAATTTTGCACATTTTTTGGCACAATGAAAATAATTTTTATATCATTAACTTCAACACTTGTTATTTTGTAATGTTGCATTAAAATTCCCTAACATTTTTTATTTATTATTTTTTTGTTGAGCGTTTTTCAATTATGGTAAATGCTTTAAAATTAGCAACTCGTCATTCTCATCTATTTTTATAATTATATAAATGTATATTATGTTGTCTATTTTGTTTTGAAAATATACAACTCTTTATACTGTGTTGCCCTTTAACACATTACTTTTTAAACATTTTAGACTATAAACACGCACATACTTGGTTTCAGCAATTACACATTATTTGCACTTATTTTATCACAATATTTAGCTCGCCACCCTTGACAAATACAATTTACGCTTTCTGTAAAATTGAAGCTGAAAGTGTCTTCGGTAGGCTCCTAATACTTGAACAGGAGGTTAAATGAGTTATTGTTTTGCTACTTTTGCTGTTTCAAATGAGCAAAGCCAGGAAACCATTACGCTGAAAATACTGGAGGGACGCACAAGCAGGCGCAACAGTCAATAAAACTAGTCATTAAAAACCAGGAAACTGCTTTTGTTAAGCCGGTAAAAATAAATGCGTTGGTTAAAACATTGTAAATGCTGTGTAACAAGTAATAGTAAGCAATATAAAAAATTTTGAAAGCAATACGTCCCTCTGAATAAACGTGATAGCAGAAACTTTAAATAATTTTAGCAAGCATTAGTGTTAAGATGATTGTCCTCAATTCCGAAAAATCAGTATGACATCCTCATCTGTGCCATAGGCTTTCCGCGCTACATCCATTGCCGCTACAGTGCAACGACAGACGTCTAGAATAAAAAAAAGCATTTGTTCGACTTTCTGGTTTAAATTTTAAATATGTAGTAAAAACTTACGTTCGTCCTGCACTTCCGGGTTGTGATAGAAAACCAGTTGAGATTTCAAATCATAGCCACATAATACAATATAGTGTCCTGCATAACTTTGTGGTGTGCGTGTATTGTTAACGATACAAGAGAGTTGGAAACAACTTCAAATGAGTGATAAGAAGAAATGAATGCATTCAAATTGTGTGCAAAACTAAACAATTGTTAAGCATTAAAATGAGCAAAGCAGGAAATAAAATCAAATTAAATATGCACTTTATACAAAATATTGTTGAAATTCTTGCACAAAATATCTTGACTTTACTAATGTCACTCCCACTCCACTTACCCGAATTTCTCCAATACATTCTTTTTACAAATTTCACACGTCAGTAGTGATGCGTTGGTTAATAATATCACAGGCCCACGTCTACCTAAATGCTGCAGCAGCTGTTCCATTTCTATTGTACGTTGTTCGACGCTTACCCCATGTAGACGCGCTTCTTGAAACTTGCGCGTAACGCGTTTTTCGTCCTTATTGATAATTTTCGTATAGTAACTATGTTCACTGTAGCTTGGATCGATACCAAGCGTTTTTGTGTAGTATTCGTGGCGCACTTGGAAGCGTTGTAGCAGGAAGCATAAATCTATTGTCCAGGTGCTGGAACCAAAGCCTTCCTCCGCACATATTTTGTCGAAATCGTGTAATAGTACTTCGCGTTGTGATGTCGACAGGATCATGATGATGCAGGAAATGCCGCAATCCCAATTGAACCGTTGTTGATAATGCGTTAGGTTGTAGTGTTTCTGATCGGGAATAGCTAAAATATACCAGAAATAATGAATTATAGCTATTATATGCTATTATAAACTAATGTAGCTATTTACCCTCCATATTAACGTTGAATTTTGGAAAAGTAGTGCCGAAATGGTTAAGGATTTGTTTTTGCTAACCTCTTCTGCTACTTTTGCAAATACTTTGATACTGTCATTCAACTATTTTTCTTAAAAGAAAAAATGTTGGCAACCCTTGTGCGATACATGTGCACTGACAGCGAAAACAGCTGAGAACGATTGTTTTATAAAACGAGTTTTTAATCGCCGGTAGCTATTATTAAATTGTAATAAAAATGCAAAAGAAACGAGTCCGTGTAAATAATATATTGGATAAATTGCATCGCGGTGTAGTTTATACCTGTATCGGTGTTACACTTTATGGAACATTTCTACTAGGAATGCGTGTGCATCGATACCTTACTGTTGTACGGCCCCAAAGACAGGCGGAGCAACTGAAGATGATTGAAGAGGAAGGGCTTGATAAAGCCAAAACCATAACAACATAGAATTATCTGTAAATAAGTTTATAAAATGCTAATAGTTGTATTTGTTAAATAAATGTTGTAAAGAGTTATTCCAATCCCAAAAACCATATCATTGACAGATATAGTGCTGCGAAATATTTGACATTTGTATTCGGGTTTTGATGATGTAATAATCCGGTTATTTCTAAATCCGTTTAGAAAGTCAATTAGTAAAAAATTTTTCCCCAGATAAATTAAACTCCTCCATATATCGTTAAAACCTTTTAAAAGTGGAACAAGTGGTCTAAATAGTTTTAAATATTTAAAATTATAGATTCGAAAAACGGTGCCTAATGTAATAGATTAGGTCAGCAGCCAACACTGTATTCAGCAAAATTTTGACAGCTTACGTTTCTTTTGTGCCTGACATTCACGACACTTTGACATTTGTCACTTTCTGCTTGATTCGTTCACAAGGGTCTTTTTCGCTGCTGTCCACTTTTTACTTTCTTTCGCATTTCATTGACGCATAAATTGGCATCGTTGCGAAAATGTCGGGCTTAAATTTAACCGTACGTGTGCATCCTGTGGTGCTTTTCCAAGTCGTGGACGCTTATGAGCGTCGCAATGCAGACTCACATCGTGTTATTGGCACATTACTTGGTAAGTTGTATAAATATGTTCAAAACTGATTGAACTAACCACGTTTGATTGTGACGTCGTCACTCTCACTACTTTTACAGGTTCCGTTGATAAGGGCGTCGTTGAGGTCACAAATTGTTTCTGTGTGCCACACAAAGAACACGACGATCAAGTAGAGGCTGAGCTTAGTTATGCATTAGACTTGTATGATCTAAACCGCAAAGTTAATCCCAATGAAAATGTAGTCGGTACGTGTTTATAAACCTAACCTCACTTTCGTAGTTTCTAAATAGTCGATGCTGACGTTTTCTCTATTCCTTAATTACACAGGTTGGTGGGCCACTGGCAATGAAGTCACTAACCACAGCTCGGTAATACATGAATATTATGCGCGAGAGTGTAACAATCCAGTACATTTGACAGTTGATACATCGTTACAAGGCGGTCGCATGGGCTTGCGCGCTTATGTTTGTATACAACTGGGTGTACCCGGTGGCAAAACAGGTTGCATGTTCACACCAATACCCGTTGAAGTAACCTGCTACGAACCAGAAACTTTTGGTTTAAAACTTTTGCAGAAAACCGTTGGTGTAGCACCACCACATCGCCCGAAAACTGTCTCACCCATGCTGGACTTGGCACAAATCTCTGAGGCATCTAACAAATTGCAGGGCTTACTTGAACTCATTCTCAAGTATGTAGAGGATGTCATTGCACATAAGCAACCGCCAGATAATGCTGTGGGACGTCAGTTGCTCGACCTCATAAATTCCGTGCCACACATGTCACATGAACAATTCACACAGATGTTCAACGCCAACGTACGTGACTTGTTAATGGTTATTACATTGTCACAACTGATCAAAACACAATTACAATTGAACGAGAAATTGACTTTCCTGCCAACAAATTAAATGTAAACAAAACATCAATTAAAAAATAGTTTTCAATTTGTAATCACATAATTTTAGTCGCGGCAGGGAGTTGTAAAGGAAAGTAAGTGCGCGCAGAAATAAAGCAAAGGTTTAACAATGATGGAACATAGAAATGTTAGTGAAATATTTAAATATATTAGTATGCTGCGTGCAAGAAGGAAAAAAGCTGTGTTATTTATTCGCCGTTATAAAATTATATGCAGTTGCAAATCGGGAGAAAAGGTAAATACTGTTTTGATTTTTGTTTAGAATTTCAATTTAAAAATAATTATTGTTGCACGAAAGACAAGCAATTTTTTTTATATATACATATTTATGTCGTGATTGGCGTTCACGGAAGTTTTAAGTGCAAAACAACAAAATATACATTATTTTATTTATGTAATTGTATTTGACTGCCCTCATAGTAAAGACAATCACAACTTCTTGCAACGCCCCTTTGCATGTTCACAACACCGCTTGCAGCTCAAGAATGCTATACAAAGTAGCAAAGTGTGCATTCGTGTTGCTGACAGAGGGCTGCTCAGTATAATAAATTGAATTTTCCAATAATTGCATTTGAATTTGTGCGCAGACCTTAAAGATTTTTTATTTTGCGAAATCTCATAATTTGCTGCTACTATATAATAACAACAATAACAGACACAAATTGTGACTCGAAATGTGCATTATTGCCACACAGCAAGCGGATAATTTCCTATGCAACTTCATGTTTAATGCTCCGCATTGCATCAAACGCTAAGCGTTGTTGTTGCGCTAGGGTAGGCGATTGATGTACAAGTGGGTGGTAACCCAACGGAGAGTTAAAACGTGCGGAGCAATAAAAATAGTAAAGAAAGAAAAATAACGAAATTACCAAGCGTTAAGCGCGCAAAATGCATAAAAACGCTGCTGTATTGGCATTATAACATCAACTATTGCAACAACACTGACAAAATTCGCATTGCAAGCACACTGAGGTCAAGGTCGTACGACCAACAGATGAGAAACCGGAAAACCAGCTGCTAGTCAGTAGTGGTCCGTGGCAACAGTGGGTGGATTATATCTTTACAAAGTTGCAAAAATGTACATACATACGTATGTATGTATATACATATGTACGTGTGTATGTATGTTGGGTCAGTTTATTATTACCCGGTCTATTGGTTCGCCGGTAGGCGTATCATTTAACGATTTCTTCATATCAGCTTGCAACAAACGATTTAGAATAATATAAATCAATAAATATTACAACAATAAAAATATGTGCATTGTTGCAACAAAACGATGGTATATAATAATTATAGCTTTAGGCAAAATGTAAGGTCAATTGCATTGTAAACCGTTATCTTAGCTTAGTAAAGCAATTTATGAGCGAAACAACAATTAATTGATGGCTGGTAGCAGTTAGCGAGCACGAACTATTTTTTGCTTGTTGAAATTGACCAATGAAAATAAACGGTTTATATGACAGCTTGTAACCGTTAAATGAAAATTTGAATGTTACAAACCGTTACTTTAAATAATAATGGCCCTCTTTGATAATATTTCACATTTTAATTTAAAAATATGTGTCAGTCAGCCTTCACATGCAATAAGACCAGCTTCTGGTTTACTTTTGTTTTAATTTTTGCATAGTTTATTATGTCACTCGGCTTGGCAGGGGTAATCGGATATTTTTGCGTCATCAGCAGTTGTCGCATGGGCCTTAAATGAAATGAAAGGCGGCATGGAAAATAAATATCCACCGGTACCCGTTCAAAATATTATTTTACAAAAATTGCTAGAGTTATATTAGTGAAAGTACATATGCACATGGTAACAACCAAAACTGTACTCTCCCAATCAAAGGCGGCAAATAGGGCAAACCAAGACAAATGCTGATATCAATTACAAGCAAATCCATGGTTGTTGGTAAATGAATAGAAGCGCCTGCATGTGAGGGGAGTACACTTTCGTAAACATTTAAATACTTTATTTAAATATTTTAACTTTTATTACCAACTGTTTTTTTATTATCTAATTTTTGTTATATTCCAATATTTTATTTTTTTCCAAACATTTTGTTTATTTTTTATTTTCAAAAATTTCATTCCTTTGATATTTTTTAATCAAATATTTTATTTTTTTATTAACATATTTTTGTTGTTGTATTTTAAAATATATTAAAATTCTTTCAAATATGTTATGTTTTTATTCAAACATTCAACACTTTGTAGAAAATTCTCTAACCCAATTCTGCTAAAACCACAATTAAATTTTTTTTTTTCAAATACATATGTATGTTATATTTTACATTCAAATATGCAATAATTTATTAGATTCTCTAACCTAATCCGCCAAATTGTTGTTAAATTCTCTCAACCACATACCCGTCATTAATACCACCGTTAAATCAACGCATGCATAATTTAACAATCAATTTGAATTAAATTAGGCCTAGATTTTATTACCACAATACTAAATGATTTCCTTCCATTACGCTCCTACATAAATATTATCAATGCTTGAGGAGAGTAGTGTAACATGAGTAGTGTGCGCAACAGTAGACGTTTTAATCTTCATTCAAAGGGTTCATACTGGCGAACTGTTTCTAACTTTACCTATGCGCTTTCTGTTGCTGTTGTTGCCTCATTGTTGTGCCACTAAGTTACGCAAAGCGCGTTGCAAGCTTACCGTTGCCGTTAATTCGAATTTTTCGATATAAATAGCTGCCACAGCCAACGACAATGCATCAAAGTAACAGCAGCAACAGTTAGTGCAGCATCAGTGTTAGCGTCGCAAAACATAAAAATGAAATATCTGGTGAGTTGGACGAGCCACAGGATAAATACCTACACCAACATTAGACTAACTGAATTTTTTCAGCAAATTTTCTTCCTTGTCATCATTTGTGTGGCGGCATGTCTAGCAGCGGTTGCCGAACCGGAGGATGCTAGCGCCTTGGAGGACAAAAAAAACAATAAACGTGGTATCTTCGGCTTCGGTTACGGACACGGCTATGGTCACGGTTATTATGGCGGCTATGGCGGCTACGGTGGCGGTTACGGTGGCGGTTACGGTGGTGGCATTGGCCATTACGGTGGCTATCCACATTATGGCGGTGGTTATGGTTTCCACGGTGGTCCAATCTACGGTGGACATGGCTACTTTCCTTACCATGGTGGTTACTATGGCGGCTATCATTAAGTGGCACAAAAGCACTTACAAACATACATTTATAAATTAATTGCTGCATAGCTTAATATCGACACTAACGTCATGAAGTGTGCGATTATAACGGTTCTTGTTTGTGTAAAATTTTGAATTTTCAACATAAAATAAAGATTTTTAATAAAAAAATACTATGCGCCCATTTATCTATAAAACATCAAATATGTATACAACCTAACATAATTTAAAAAAATTCGAAAAAATGTAGTAAGTACAGCGATAAACAATCGATTTTCGATTACTTCCACAATGTTTACTTTTCCTACAAAGCCAAATGTGACAATGGCTTAGCTTGACCATTTCCACGACAATTGAACTTACATAACTGGAACACAGCTATAACAACTACAATAATGGCCAGTCAATAATTAATACTTTTTTTTAACAATTTTATACATACATATAAGCCTTATATATTTGTGTATGTACGTACTAATTTTTGCGTCGTCAGTACGTCTAGATAGCTAACAAATAAATTTAGAATTTACAAGCGTAACGAGATAAAATCTAATAACATTGGTCACGAATTTATACCAAATACTCTCTTCTCCTCAGTCCGCATTCAACAATTTCCGTTTTCGTTCCAATTTCATTTCCCGTTTCAACGCCTTCTGTTCCAATTCTTCGGCATGCTCGGCAAAGAGCGCATGCAACGCCGGGTACATGTAATGAAATTGCTCCAAATCACCCAACGTCACTTGCATGTTGTCAAAGGCTATCGATACATTATTCAACTGTGGCTGCGCTTCGTCGCCGCCCACTAGTTGCTGCATGCGTGGCAATTTCGCGTAGCGTTGTGAGAAATGCGTGAGTATTATATGTTGTGCTTGCATTTCGCGGCCCTGTGCGATGGCCTGCGAAATAGTGCTATGCATTTTTACTTTCGCCTCTTCGATTAAGTCATCTTCCATGGTAGCTTCATGTATGAGCACCGTGGAGTTGCGTCCAAGCTCGACCAGATCGCGACAGGGCATTGAATCGCCACTATAAGTGATTGTTATTGGTGCATTACCATCTGTTGGCGCTGGCAGTCGGAGACAAACACCAAAGGAGTGCGGACAATGGCGCACCAGGCATGTGCCGATTGCATCAATGCCGAGATCAGCGCGCGTTTCATGCAAAAGCATTGGTTGCTCCAACATTTCGGCATTGCCGATGAGCGTGTAGGTTTGTGCAATATTCTCAATGCGCTCATTATAGAAGTTCAGCCAAGGTTGTATTTGTACAGGTGCAAAGAGCAATACTTTTTGCTCTGCCTGTGGCACATCCGCTTCTTGCAGCAGGCGCTGTCGCTCATTTAACAGGCCAATCAGTCCGATATGATGATCGGCATGCAAATGCGAGATATAAATCGCTTTCAGATTACGCACAACGCTTTCAGCACGTGTTTTGCCATAGAAGCGCACAATTTGGCCGAGTGTACCTTCGCCACAATCGAGCAGCATAAAGGAATTTTCGGCTGCTTGTATCAGAATGGCGCTCACATTGCGTGTTTTATTCGGTATGCAGGAGCCGGTGCCGAGAAAAGTGATTTTGGGGTATTCAGCTGTACAATTCGGTGCAGGTAGCGTTTGTTGAATATCTTTTAGTTTGCTGAGTAATGTTGGAAAGTCAGCGAGCGCCTGTGTTTCGCCAATATATTCACTGGGATTGAGTTGAGCCTCCGCGCTGCGATCAAGACCTGCAAAAAATTCTAATTTAAAAACGTACAGTGATATAAAATGTTAAAGTTACCCTTCCTTGGACGCAAATGAAAGTTTGTAAGCGAGTTTATATTTGTTAGCTGCGTTTCATTAGCGTCACCTACTACATATGCAGTTTGTGTGTCTTCTGCCACCTTCTCCGTTTCGCCTAATTTAGTTCGCTTCAATTTATTGCTAATATGCAAACTGCTGCAGGCGTCTTTTGCCTCGGTGAGCAGTGGAAATGTACGTGTATTCAATTGATTTAGTTGATATTGTATGCGATGCGCAGCTACATAACCAGAAAAGTTGTTATGCGGCGAATTCAAATATAAATGCTGTGTTCGTGGCGTGAAATTCTCCATGAAATCGCGATAGCAATTGTTTTCCAACATTTCGGCCGGCGTAAAGTGCACCACCAGCGCAACTTCATTTTCCATGTCCTGTTGCAGGTTGCGGAATACAACCGCTTGTGCTTGTAGTGCCGGTAAATACTCCGCTGTCGGTATATCTAAGAACACAAAGGATAGCGCTGTTTCACTGGGTTCACTCACGTCCTTGGAATGCACCACGGTGCCATCGGGCAATGTAACATCGAAGCCATTCTTCAGTTGACCCAATAGCGGACCAGGTGGCACACCACGTTCAACGCATTTGACCAAGTTAAGCGCACCTGGTCGTGGTTTTAGCTTGCATATATAAGCAACCACCATTTGATTGTTGGCGTCTATCATTTGCGTGGCATCTGATCTGGTCACCAATGGCTGTTTATAAAGCGGCACATACTTGACGCTCATCACGGCGTCTTCAAAGTCTGTCGATTGTGTGCAATCACAGGTATTTATCTATAAACAAAATATATTTGTAAATGAATAAAAAAAAATATGCTTACACTTACCTTCAGTGTTTTCAGTACGACAAAGCGTTTCATGCTGTGCAATATGCTATCCAAATGTGGTGGTCCATGCAGCGCCATTTCCTTTACACCTGCGTCCTGTACAGTTAACGCCAAGCCTGGGAATCCACCTACTACCGGCCAAGTATTACGCGTCACGAAAATATGTTCTAAACGCGCTAACTTTGTTTTGTGCTCATGCGCTAAACGCTGTGTCCCTTCACCACAGTTGAACAAATAACGTGCCTGATCGGTAAACAGATAGATGGCACTTGGTGAACCATTGGCACCGGCACCGAGCACTTGTAAATTCACTATACCTGGTATATAGGGCGTTGTTTTCTTTTTGGCGGCTTGTAGCTGCTTCTCCCGGCGCAGCTGTGGTGGTGCTGGCTTAGGTTGTCGCGTGCTAACATTTACTTTAGAAAGTACAGAGTTAAGCGCATCTTTGCTTGCACATTTATTTTCAATTTTATAATCATCGGTATTTTTCTGCTGTACCATGTCTGCTTGTGTTTCCCCCAACTGTGTCACAGTGGTTCTGGCTGCTATTGGAGATTCCATGTGCAGGAATGCGTTTACTTGTATGAATTGTAAAGTTTTGACACGTGCAAAGCTACGTCGCAAAGTGCTGTTGAACAACATAAGCGTTTACCTGTAAGTATGGTTTTTTCGTTGATGATTTTGCAGAATCGTTTTTGATGAAATAAATAATCAACACGATGTTACCTACAGTGCTGCTGACTACTTGGGGGAAAAACACATGCGTCGCTGAAAGCAGCGTTTTGACATAACAGCTGTTCAAACTTTTTAGAGATGACAGCGAAAGTAAGTAGAAACAAAACGACGCTAACTAGCGAGTAGAAAAGCCTGCAAGAATTCACCTCGAAAGTTTCTAAAGAAATACACCAAACCTTATTTGTTGTATATTTATTAGAAACTAATTCCTTGTGTATTAAATATTAAATTTCAATAAATTGTTTCACCGTCTACTATTATTTAAATAGAACCCCTTTCAGCTTTTTACAATAATACCTCAAGAACCGTCGACTACAGAAATTGTAGATTCTCAAAATGAAAGCAGATCAATAAAAATGATTTATGAGATAAAAATATAGCATAATTTTCATTCAATGCTCATTTTTGTTCTCGCAGAATTGTTAAAATTTATTCTTCCGAGCTAGCACTGGTGAATCCCACTCATCATCTTTTATTATGTTTTGACAATTTACACGCTAGTCCGCAATTGAACATTCTCTAACTAAGGGGGCGAATGCCAGCTCCAAAGCAACTAAAGTAAAAATCCACTTTTGTGTTGGTGTGCTAAAATAGAAGAAGAAATATCAAGAAAGCAGCCAGTAGCAGAATTGAGGTTGAAAAGGGAAACGAAACCACACAAAGATAAAAGCTGGAACAAAAGTGTGTTGGGAGAAAAAATTTTCTTCGATATTGAGCTAAAATTCATCAGAAAATGTCCTCGCGAAGGTAATTAGAATATAAAGTGCACTTGGATTATGCTAGTTGACAAATATGACGCTGGTATTTAGTCTAAAAACACGTTTCAAATGTGTACAAAAAGTGAAATTTGCAATTTGGCATTGTACTCGGTTGACATATATACTGCTATACGCGATTACTTTGTGTGTACGCTGATGTGCGAATGCGGTCGCGGCTGAGACCAAAGCCACTGCAGCTGGCTGGCTGGCTATCGGACTGCCTGCCTGATTGTCTAGCAATGTGTTGCGTTGCTGCTGTGGCCTTCTGTTGCTATTGTTGTTGCTGACTGCCCTGCTGATGCTATGCGTTGTTGCTGAGTGCATGCTGTCAATCGTTTACGCGTGTGCTTATATGTGTGGGTGCATGCATATAATAGACATGTGTGTGTATGCGTTTTAAAACGCTACTATCGTCATTACCACCACCACCCGCCCCACTTAAACGCGTATATAACCCCATTAGACGATTACGCTTTTGCCGCTTAGTAGCAAATCGACGGTAACAAATTTGATATAAATGTAGTGTGATGAGCATTGAATCAATAGAGAAATTAGAAGATAAGAATGCTTCAAACACATCTAAAAACTATAATACCAGCTGTGATGCGACATGGCCTTCCTCACGTTTTCGTTGAAATCAGATAAAATCGCTTGTCATATGTCGTAAAAGATTACTCTTATAACATAGAATGTCCGTGCCACCCAAACTCCCACCTGCAGACTGTCAATAGCAGCTGCACACGACCGGCTTCACACTCGTGTCCTGTGCACACAGCTGACGAGGCGACCAAAATTATTGCCACACATACACACACTCGCATTCGCGAGCGATAAAGCATACATACAAAAGAAGTAAACTAAAGCACGCTTATTAATACAGCTCCAGGATTTTTTTTTACAGAAATTAAGCAATAAAAATGGAAAATACTGATTCCTATGTGAATTTACAGGCAGAGAAACGTTTTGAGCTACTACGTCGAAAAAAGTCATTGCAACTTAAACTTGTGATCACAACTTCCTGATTAATGAAAATTTTTTCTTTCCACTTGTGTAGATGGTTTCACCCAACGATAAGTGGTATAGAAGCTGAGAATCTGCTGCGTGAAAAAGGCTTCGATGGCTCGTTTTTAGCACGCCTCTCATCCTCAAATCCTGGCGCTTTCACGTTATCGGTACGCCGTGGTCAAGAGGTGACGCATATAAAGATACAAAACAATGGTGACTTCTTTGATCTGTATGGCGGTAAGCGGCCTTGTACCTACTATATTAAAATGCAAACCAGCTTTAATTTGCAATTGTATATTGGTTTTAGGTGAGAAATTCGCAACACTTCCTGAATTGGTACAATACTACATGGAAAATGGTGAGCTGAAGGAAAAAAATGGACAAGTTATAGAACTAAAGCAGCCATTAATCTGTGCTGAACCCACAACCGAGAGGTAAGTGGCCAAAAAAAATATCTAATTGATTTTTCGTATATAATGTGTGTAAAATGTGTAAAAGTGAGCAATAGTACAAGTGCTACTAAGCGATTATGAAAATAGTAAAAAAGGGGGAAAACGCTGCAAAAATGTTCGGTAGCAACAGTGGTTATTGCTTTTGATCATTTGTTTATTAAATGTTGTTTTAGGAATATAACAATCACGTACATGTACTTATTAATATTAATGTACGTAAATATGTATGTACATTTATGCAAGTATTGGCGTAGGTGGCGTATGAGTAATTCTGCTTAGATTTCGAAAATGCATCCACTAATCTCAAGTGGCGAAATACCTACTTATATGCAAGCCTATATACCTACATACGTACGATACGTGTATTACAAAGTATTGAACTATTAAATTATTGTTTGATAAGCTCACAAGCTAAATAAGTATTATATATGCAAATGTACAAGTCGGTTCTTCAGTGCTGATAAAGTGGCAGTGTACGAAGCACAAAATATGTCTTAAAATTGTGTTATAGTGCATTTTTTACATGCATCATTATATGATTTTTTATAAAAATTAATTAATTTGGATAAACAACGTGTTAAATTAAAAGATTTTTAATCAAAACTTTATAAAAAACGTTTTACATCATTCAAGAACGTACATGCTATTACCTAGCGCCTAAATGTAGACTACATTAATTGAATTTTGATTAAAAAGCTTGCGTGTAACTTCTAGTATAGCTTTCAGCTATATTCTAACAACATAACAGCTAAATGTAACAAAAATATGTAAGAGAATCTAATGGCTTGCCGACTTAAATATGTGCATATAAATATATTTTCTAAAGTCTGGTAAGTCTGCAAAACACAGTTTAAACTTAAGTACTTGTTATATCAACTTCAACACTTTAAACAATAAATACTTGTCGCAGTTTCCCTATTAATAAATATTAGATATAAAAAGCTTTAAAATAATTAACAAAAATAAAGCTTATCATTTACATTTCGGTTCAGCTTCTGTAGTCTCCAATTTTTTTACTTACCAAAAACGAAAAAAAATTAAAAAGCAAATACCGTGCCTTTTTATTTCTAGAAAAGTTATCTTTGTTCTGTTGTATTTTTACATACCATTGGTATATTGGATGCCTTCAGAAATTATTTTTTTTTTTTATTGACACTCGATTTTGGAGTGAACGCCAACGCAAACTTATGCAAATGTATGTCTGTGTGTATATAAATTCTTTGTTCCATTTATTGTTCCATATTTTACGGCCCACATATTTGGCATACGCGAAAATTTGTTGAACTTTTAAGTGATGTACGCAAACGCTTTGTACAGTCCATTGTCAGCTCTGTTTGGCATAAAATCTTCAACGAAAAATGAATGAAAAACGTTGATGAAAAGAAGTACCTAAAATACAGAGTGATAATCAAGGCAAAAGCACAAACACTTGCTGTCATTTCTATGCGCTTTTAAGGCACTTAATCGCGTAATTACTTTTCCTTATTAGTGGATGATGGCTTTCTTAAAATGAAATATCCATACACTTATTTTGGCATCGTCTCTTAAAAACATAAAAAATTATGAATAAAATGAGAAAGTTCCAAAAATGAGCGATAATCAATTTTTTGCAAATATTTTTCACACTCTTGTTTATTTTAGGATTGATTTATAGATAGCTGATTGATTATTGAGATCTGGTTTATTTAAATATGGTCTGATTGTTAGAACAAAAAGAAAAAATAGCAAAAAAAGTTAAAATAAATGTTTTATATACTGGTTTAGAAAGTCTCCAAACTCTCCACTTATTTTTTAAGCTGAAGAAAATTCTTAAACACTTAATAAAAGTCATTTAAAAATATTGGTTGGCTTGTAAAATATTTTTCAAAAGTCTCCAAAGTCTACATAACATATTAACCCTAATATATACTGTAAAATACTTACGAATAGGCTATAACCCAAAAAATTTGCTAGTTTTCGCGTTTTCTGTAAATCTCCAAACTCTATACAATTTTTATTGCCTTTAATAATACACAATGAAAGTTATTTATAAACGTTTTCAATGATTTGCAATCAATTTTCACAATGCCTACAAACTCTACACACCTGCTGATAATTAATTATTGTATATTTCCCGCAAAATGTGCCCGTTAATTTAAACTAGTTTACATAACAATTTAATATACTCACTACTGTTGAGTTTAAGTGATTGATGAATTGATTCCTTTTTAGCGTAGTCACGTTTATATTTGCGGTAAAATAATAATTTCGTTAAATTTCGCCAAATGATTTATCATTCGTCGATGCTTAGATAACCGTTCATTCAACGCGGTTGTCAATGCGCTATCAGCTTGAAAGGCGCAAATCTTGTCTCCGCTGTTTTAGCGCGCAACGAATTGCTAACGAGCCGTCTTTCAGTTGTACTGTAGCCCTGCGGCATCAGCGCTGCTAAGCGCTAAACGTTTGCCCTTGAAATGTTATGCGTTTGATTATCTAGCGATCGTTACATTTATCTGCCAGTCAAAA
This sequence comes from Bactrocera tryoni, assembly GCF_016617805.1. Classification (NCBI taxonomy): domain Eukaryota; kingdom Metazoa; phylum Arthropoda; class Insecta; order Diptera; family Tephritidae; genus Bactrocera; species Bactrocera tryoni. Next base: position 75,305,770 of record NC_052502.1, on the reverse strand, counting down.
CTGTTTAACTTTGCTAATTTTCAATTTAGTTTATTTAATGGAGCATTTTTTCAATTTTACTAATTCCAGTCACGTTTTTATAAACAATTTACATAAGCATATACATATTACATATGTATATACATATACATATGTGTATGTGCATAAGTATATACATATATATGTGTGTTTATGGGCACTTAGGCCTTTGCGATGCGCAAAACAAGTAGAACTCACTCGCTACCTTAAAAAGGGTATTTTTTTATTTAGTTGAACTAAGAAGGCGTGTTGATTTACACGTTGAAATTTGTAACAAATATAATTATAGCCGCCAATTAAATTTATAAAATCGCCGACGAAATGGGAATGTAAAGTGGTTGTCGTGATGGCGATCATCTGAAAATGTTCTCAAGCAGCGCAATGGTTACTATGTTAGTACTTAGTAGAATTTCACATACAAATTGTGCTTAGACAAACTCTACACATTTAGATAGACGAACTTTTATAAATCTAGTTATTGCAGTTTCCTACAAAATGTAGCGTGTTTCAAATAATTTTTTCTATTTAACAAATTTGGAGACCAGGTTGTAAGCGAATCGTACTACTTGCAACTAATAGTATCAAAGACAAATTTAGGAAAATAATTTTGCTTGGTTTTTGGTACTCAACTTACTAATTTTACAAAATTTGTAAAAAGTCTCCAAAGTTTTTTCTCGAAAAATGTGTATGAATTATCTTAATTTAGATACCAGTTATTAATTTAAATTCTGTTATTACACTTGAAAGATTTTTAAAAACTCATCAAAATTTTTTGTCAAAAAAAGTGTATGAATTATTATTGTTTGGATACTAGTTATTAATTTAAATACTGTAATGACACTAAAAAAATCTTAAAAACTCTCCAAAATTTTTTCTCAAAAAATGTGTATGAATTATCATTATTCGGATACCAGTTATTAATTTAAATATTGTAATCACCCTTGAATGATTTTTAAAAAGTCTCCAAATTTTTGTTTCTCCAAAATGTATATGAATTATCATTATTTGAATACCGGTTATTAGTTTAAACTCTGTAATCACACCTGAAACATTTTTGAAAAGTCTCCAAAATTTTTTCTCAAAAAATGTGAACGAATTATCATTATTTAGATACTAGTTATTAATTAAAATTCTTTAATGATACTTCAAACATGTCTAAAATATATTTTATAAATTCTCCCAACAAATGAATATCAAACTTTTTAACATATGTTTGTGGTATAGTGGTGAAATAAATTCGTAAAATGATAATAAATATGTAGTAAATGAGATATATTATCAATAATAAATCAGTTTTGTATGAAAAAAAAAAATAGAATTTCGCAATCTTCTCGCTTCTTTCTCTCACTTTGATCAGACTCATAGAAAGTGTGTAAACAATTATTAAAATTGTTTTGTTCTTCAGAAGACTGTCACTGTTCGCCTTGTTAGCGAAAACAACAATTAGTGGCAATTTATGTGTCAAAATTAAACCGTTTAATGATCGTGTTATAAAATCAGTTGTAAATCAATTTTCTTATGAAATTGTTTGGAAGTTCTAAGCGCTGATTAATTTAGTTCAGGCTTTTTATAGTAAATAATAATTTACCTGCATATATTTATATACCTCCAATGCCTTACTTGAACCAAAGCCGAGGTTGAATCGGAAATGCCACACAAGTTTTTTTGCAATAAAAGTGCGGCTTAGAAGTGAAATAAAAATCTATATAGGTTAGACCCAGTCATATCCAATGCTAACTACTCCTATTTATCAAGTCGCTTCTAGGCATTCCTCACTGAGCTGAGATCGTTGTCAAAACATAACTACGATTAAAGTGGAGTTAGATTGTCTGAAGTGGCGCAAAAGAGCTCTTTGGATCTATCAAATGTGCTATTTACCGTTCTTGTACAAATTTCTTATTTTTGAGCTTCGGTCTGTTTGCAGCAATCTCTGCAAAATTCATATCTACAGCACTTCCCTTCTTGGTTATGTCTGTACCAACGCTTCCTTACCCCTACGCGCTTGATTCCCACGAACAGCAGTCAGTCGCATAAATATGTTTAGCTGTCTCTCCATTGTGGTCACGTTTCCGTCTGACTGGGTATTCCCAGTGCTCGTATATATGTTTTTTATTTCACCGTAATTATAGTAATCTTGTTGTGTTGCGTCTTATTATCGTTTGTGGCATTCAATTTGCGGTTATATAGCGTGCTCTGATTCTTAAATTGCTTGAATGTTTCAATGCTCCGTTTTTGTTTGAGTTTTTTTCTCACTTTCATTGGTTTGGAGTCAATGATTTGCTTGCTGTGTTTTATGTTTCGCCTTTTCTCATAATAACTCGCAGTTCCTGTGGTCTGTGGCTGCGTCGCTAATTAGTCTCTGCTGATTGGTGAATGTTTTTTATCGCTTTTTTTTAATTTATTATTTCCTTTTTTCCCTATTTCCGAATCCTTCGTACGTCGTTCTTTGCGCCTCACCTAATTGTCGTTGATTGCTTGCTACTGTTTTGCATTTTTTCGCAACGGCGCCAAGCAATGCGTGTTTGAATTTAATTATTTTGGAATACCTGTGATTTTATGTGCTTCCCAGAGCTTCTACAGAAATTTGTATGGAAATCCTGCCATGTGTACTACGCAAGAAGCCGAACATTTTGGCTTACAAGAGGTCAAAAAGGTTTGATTTTTAACATTAGTGCAATTTTTCGTAGAAAAATATAATCTTAGAGGCTTACGGAGCTGTGCCCTCCTAGTGGGAAATTTTGGATTTTTTATATTTCGTTAGTTTATACCTTTACAAATAATATACTAAAATTTCAAATCGATATCTTAAATAGGTTTCGAGTTACAGCCATGAAAAGGGCGGACCATCTCGAAACATGGTTCTTAAAATTTACTGTAAGTAGGTAAAATACCATCGATAGGATCTTTAGTGAACTCTTCATTCGATCAAAATGGTCCTTAATTGTTATTAAACACAGTGTTGTCCGTTTTTTTAATGTCCTGTTCTTCACTTTTTGACGTAGATTTTTTGGTTAAGGACTGTCATTTCTGCTTTCAAGCTGTTCATCTTCATTTTCTTTCTTCTGAAAAGTTCCTCAAGAAATTTGATTATCACTTGCGACTTGATGAACTCAAAAAAATTCGGGAACTATTTAGTTTGAATGAGAAACCTCACCAATTGGTAAGTTGTGATGACGTAGCTTGCTGTCAAATATCAAATATGTCGGCAAAAAATCCGAAAAAATATCCATACTTTAATCGCAACAGGTTTTACATTGAAGAAGATTTGGGAGCTCGCCTTTTACATAGAAACATCAAGCGACAAAGCTTTGATTTCACTTGGTTGAACTTGTGGAACACAATTTTAGTTTTCTGTGGTTGATAAAAATAACTTGTTGAACTTGTGGAACGCCCAATTAATCTTCTATGGGAGCTAAGAAGAAGAAATTAAGAGTTGAAAATAGACACAGTGTTGGATGTGTTTTTTCTTGGTACTTTTTTGCACTTTGCATTTCGCGTCCAAATTGCGTCGTTGCATTGCATTCCCTCGGGCGTATGTGACATGCAGCACGCTCTCATCGGCCTGTCATTGCATAGATGTGTTTGTATCTTATTTGTCGTGCGAGATTTATTGGTTCTTAACTGCCACAGTTTACGTGTAAGTTTTAGATATTTGCGATAAATTATTGCCGATTCAAAGCTGTCGCCTCGATTGCGCGTACTGCTGACGTATTGTATCGGTTGTACTATATCTACAAGTGTTGTTGTACTTTGTGTAATACTGCTGTATTCGTGTTTATAAGTATGAAGATATTTGACGCTCGCTTCTGGAGAACTGTTGTCACAGCCTGCGTTATGGCACCCGTACGTGCATGGACTTCCTGATGCTTTTTGGACATGAAAATTTCAAAGAAAAAAGTAAATGAAAAAATTTACATAAATCGAACAGCGTGTGGTGCCTGGAAGGGGATGGCGTCAGTCACCAGCAGCTATCAGTTAACGAAAGCTTTGAATGAAGTTTAGATGCTGCTCAGGTCATGATTTGCACTATTTTTATACTTTTATTTTTAAACGAATTTTATTTTTATATTTTTCACATTTTATTAAGCTATTATTGCAAAATTTTCGAGATCTTTCGCTAAAAAATATTTACATACATGCTTTTCAATTTTTTTTATCGTGTTTTCAAATATAATTTTTTTCTATTAAACAAATTTGGAGACCAGGTTGTAAGCGAATTGTTCTGCTTGTAACTAATAGAATCAATGATAAATTTAAAAAAAATAGTTTTGTTTAGTTTTTGGTACACATCTTACTACTTATGCAAAATTTTTTAAAAAGTCTCCAAAATTTTTTCTCAAAAAATGTTTATGAATTATGATTATTTGGATGCCAGTTTTTAATTTAAATTATGTAATCACACTTAAAAAAGTTCTAAAAAGTCTCCAAATTTTTGTTTCTCCAAAATGTATATGAATTATTAGGTATTATTTTTATAGCTGTTATTAATTTAAATTCTATAAAGACACTTGAAAGATTTTTAAAAAGTCTCCAAATTTTTGTTACTCCAAAATGTATATGAATTATTATTATTTTTATAGCTGTTATTAATTTAAATTCTATAATGACACTTGAAAGATTATTAAAAAGTCTCCAAATTTTTGTTACTCCAAAATGTATATGAATTATCATTTTTGGGATACCAGTTATTAATTTAAAGTCTATAATGACACTTGAAAGCTTTTTAAAAAGTCTCCAAACTTTTTTTCTAAAAATTTATTTGAATTATTGCAATATTTTCAATATTTTTTGCTCAAAAAAATTTACACGCTCTGCTCAAAGTTCTAGAAGAGTTAACTCCATGCTAAGAAATTCAAATTCAGTACAAGTGTAAATCTCTACTGCAAAAATGTTATTTATATCATTGAATAAATTTATGATATTACCCACTCTATCACGTTGCGCAATAGCTTGACGTCAGTCGGTATTACATTAAGATCCACAGGTAAAGATAAATAGTTGCTATTGATATACATTCGATCGTTAATCAGTCGATGTAAATCAGTTTTATAAAAACTTGTGAGCTCATCCATTGCTGCTGGCGCTTATTTTCTGAGCGTGCAGCTTTGATTGCAAGCATTGACAGTAGAAACTGTTGCTCCAGGAATTCATTAGTATATTCCATTTATTGCGGGGAAAACTGCGGTTTAACTATATTACTGAAGGTTTTAACTAATTGCAATTTGCACGCGTTCAATATGAATCAAGAAACCACACCTACTGTTACTACTCATCGATCCAAACAGCGTTAGATTGAAAAAAATAGCCGGATAAGATCCGGGTGTATTACGATAATCTTGTAGCTGATCGTTGCTAAGCGCGAGTCTTTTAAAGATATGAGTTTCACAATAGCAAGAAGTTTTTTTTTATACCCACCGAAAATTTATTCTGCGTTCCACAAGTTCAATCAGGTAAAAATGAAATTCTTTCGCTGGATGTTTCCATTTGAAAGTTGAGCTCCCAGTGCTTCTTTTGATGATACGAGTTTCACAACAAGTTTAACCAGTTCTTTCGTCCTCCATAAAGGATTATTTTGATGTTCCACAAGTTCAACCAAGCGAAATCGAAGTTCTATAGCTGGGTGTTTCCGTTAAAAAGGCGGCCTCCAAGCGCTTCTTTTAAAGATATGAGTATCACAAAATACACAAGTAATTTTATATCTCAGATATAAATCCTTCGTAATATTCTGCTGTCGTATTTGCGAGAATACCTAAACGTTTATCACATGGGTGACTTTTTATTTGAGTCTAAAGTAAAATACTCGACCAATAATGTTACGCCCAGCATCGAATATCCGCCTGTCTAAAAGTGGCTAAAAGCATTTAAAATTCCTCAATTCCCAGACTGTTCGAGACATTTCACAAGTAGATATAGAAACACGAATCGCTTCTTAAACTGAGTTTCTAAGGGTTTAAATGGATTTCTAAGTCGCACTCCTACAACACGCGGAATTACCTACCGGATTGGTTCCAAAAATATCCCCGGCTTTCCACAATTATTTGCGTGTCTTTTCGAAAATAAATAATTGCTGCGTCTTTATTAAAAAATCGCATGTAACTTATGGCATTCAAAAACTCCCACACTTCGCCTACTGCTGACTCATCGCCTAGTCATGCACGATCCGCGAATGTTTCTTCGCAAGTTCACTTATTTTAATTTAAATAACTTTGCTTCAGTTATCTATTTACTTTTATTTTTCTTGGGAAAAAATTCATTTTAGCCAACGACGCCACGCTCTACATAACTACATACATACAAATTACCCGCTCGAGCGCTCAGTTCACACACTCTGCCGACGCGTTCGGCTCACTTAGTCACCGATTGCGTATATGTCGTTTGTCAACTGCTCGTGTTGTGTTTTGGCAATTGTCAAGCGGAAAGGCGGAAATATTTATGACCCTAACGTCATTAACACGTTAGTTGGCCGCTGTCAGCGCGGCGCGTCAATAATACGCGTAATTACATGCTTGGTGGCAACGGGGCACATGCTCCTGTCGTCATGCGCCGGCCTAAACAGAACGTTTCTACATACGAGTGCATGCATTCGTTGCCCCAAGCCGTGCGTTACGTGCAATTTTGTCAGTGTAAAATGGCCGTTGATAATTTACAGGCCACAAAGCGAAAAAAACTAAAGAGTAATTAAATTTTAAATTACAATAACTCATAGCTGCGGGCGATGTCCATATCAGCCGAAACCTGCGTTGTGCATATTTAGGCAATGTGTACATAGCTTAGTCGCCACAACAATGCAAAAACTGTTAAGAATTTTAATTGCAACTAAAAAGCCTTTTTTGTACGAAAAATATTTATTTATTTATTTTTTTTTGTGTAACTGGAGTCGATGCCGTAATACCGCTAGTTGCTAGACAAAGACACTTTATCGTCTAGCTTTCCCAATATCAATCAAACTTCCATGATGTAGATATAAAAAAGGTAGATGTAGTGAGAAAACCGAAAGAAGAAGGTATTAACAAGTCCAACTTGAAAGTTTGCTCCCCGCGGAGCCATAATATACAGTATATTGGGTAGTCGAAAAAGTCGTTTCGTATTTCTAATCAAACTTACAAATATGTACCATTTTGGTCGACGACTTTTTGCTATTTTTTCACTAGAGGCATTATTCCATTAGTATAAAACTTTCATCAGTGCAAATCGAAATTGCGAAATTACCAGAACGGAACCTAGCGAAGCATTGTTGTGCTACACGAACTGATACAGCATCGTCTCCGTAAACTTCAAAAATTTCATTGGTGGCTTGCCGGGCATTCTTCGAGCAATATAGCGAATTTTTTCATTATTTAAAACAAACTCCGTTTGAGCCGTTAGCTCTATAATCGTTTTTATAACTTTTCCTTAAAGAAAAGAAAAATCAAATCCCAAAATGTGCGATTAAAGTTCTTCTATTATGTAGTTCACGGTGATCAACCTGGAGCTTTTCGTTGAAAATAAAAAAAAGTGTACAAAAGTGTTGGGTCTGGACATTGATAAGTTCGGGCATCGGAGTACCATCTATGGTCAGATTATAGCGCTACTTCATTCTCGATTCTGCTCAAATTCAGTACACCAAATGCTTCGTGCAGAAACTAGCAGACAAAGCATAGCTCCCATTCGTTCCAGAAATGAACGCGAGAGCACTTTGTTTGATGTTTGACCGAGATTCTCATTTTTGGAGACTCGGCTGCCTCAGACTGTGATAATGTTTTATGCAGTGAAAGCTTAAAAGTCTCATAATATTATTTAAAAGCTCTGCTCTTAATTCATTATACGTAAAAACCATGAAAGTTCAAAATCTCAAAAGCTTGCTAAAAAGCTTTACTCTCAATCGCGCGTAAAAATCGTGAAAGCTATAAAGTTTCAAAAGTTTGCCAAAAAAGCTTGAAAATCTTAAAAGCTTACTTTAAATCCCTACTGTCAAAACCTCAATTCATTGCACGTAAAACGGCCGCAAGCTTCCAAGTCTCCAAAGCTTGCTAGAAAGCTTTACTCTTGTAAAAAGCGTTAAAGCAACAACGTTTGAAAAGTTTGCTAAAAAAGCTTCAAAATCTTAAAAGCTTACTATAAAGCCCTAATCTCAATTCTCTCAGTTCATTGCATGTAAAACGGCCGCATGCTTTAAAGTCTTAAAAGCTTGCTAAAAACTTCAAAGTCTTAAAAGCCTACTTCGAAGTGTCAAAAGCTTATTAAAAGCTTCTCTACAACCTTTCCTATATCAACTCTGTTTCTATGCGTCCTTTTACCCAATCAATTCTGCGTCATTTCTTTGCTCTCAACATTTTTCATACACTCAATTAAATGTTAGTACTTTGACCCGCAGCCGTCTCATCGTGTCACCAGCCATTACATGCGCATTACCGATTTCCCACAACGTGCCCGTAATTAATCAATTTTATGATTTTTTAGTTGACGATTTTTTTTTCGCCAAATGGATCACGTTGCTCCGCTGACATTTATGAAGGTTGTCGAAATGCGATTTTGCTAAAGTATTGACAATTACACGTGGAATGTCTTCCGTTGTGAAGATTTATGATTTTTTAAATAACTTTTAACAATTTCAATTTGCATTGCTCAGCGACATGTGCTGTTGTGGCTGACACCGTGCATGACCATTTTCGATCTTTTTTTCGCCATTGTGCGTAACACTGAACTTTAATTTAATAATTTCATTTAATTTACGGTTTATTAAGTTGATATGTTTGTCTTTATTGCTATGCCAGTGTAGTCGCAGCGATTTATTAGTGTGCATTGCATTCTAATTAAGTGGATTTGCGTGCGTAAATCGAGTGCTCTGCGCCTGCGCGGCGGCCTTTTATTACCTGTGGCTATAAAAAAGAAATAAATATGTATATAAGATTATGTCTTAAAATATAATTTTTCAATATCGAATTTTTAATAAATAATCCAAAATTAAATCAGCCGGCTGGCGACCAGTTGCTATGACTTCCAAATCAAATCACATCGCGGCGCTACAGTCAGCTTAGCACTGGCCAGGCACGGTGGCTGCGTTTCTTTTATAGGCGCCAACTGGCAGCCAGCTTCCCGCGAAATCACCATGTGACTGTTAAACAACTTTACATCGCGGCGCTACAGTCAGCTAAGCATTGGCCAGGCACGGTGGCTGCGTTTCTTTTATAGGCGCCAACTGGCAGCCAGCTTCCCGCGAAATCACCATGTGACTGTTAAACTACTTTACATCGCGGCGCGACAGTCAGCTAAGCATTGGCCAGGCACGGTGGCTGCGTTTCTTTTATATGCGCGAACTGGCAGCCAGCTTCCCGCGAAATCACCATGTGACTGTTAAACTACTTTACATCGCGGCGCTACAGTCAGCTTAGCACTGGCCAGGCACGGTGGCTGCGTTTCTTTTATAGGCGCCAACTGGCTGCCAGCTTCCCGCGAAGTCACCATGTGACTGTTAAACTACTTTACATCGCGGCGCTACAGTCAGCTTAGCACTGGCCAGGCACGGTGGCTGCGTTTCTTTTATAGGCGCCAACTGGCAGCCAGCTTCCCGCGAAATCACCATGTGACTGTTAAACTACTTTACATCGCGGCGCTACAGTCAGCTAAGCACTGGCCAGGCACGGTGGCTGGGTTTCTTTTATAGGCGCCAACTGGCAGCCAGCTTCTCGCGAAATCACCATGTGACTGTTAAACTACTTTACATCGCGGCGCGACAGTCAGCTAAGCATTGGCCAGGCACGGTGGCTGCGTTTCTTTTATAGGCGCCAACTGGCTGCCAGCTTCCCGCGAAATCACCATGTGACTGTTAAACTACTTTACATCGCGACGCGACAGTCAGCTAAGCATTGGCCAGGCACGGTGGCTGCGTTTCTTTTATAGGCGCCAACTGGCTGCCAGCTTCCCGCGAAGTCGCCATGTGACTGTTAAACTACTTTACATCGCGGCGCTACAGTCAGCTTAGCACTGGCCAGGCAGGGTGGCTAGGTTTCTTTTATAGGCGCCAACTGGCAGCCAGCTTCTCGCGAAATCACCATGTGACTGTTAAACTACTTTACATCGCGGCGCTACAGTCAGCTAAGCATTGGCCAGACACGGTGGCTGCGTTTCTTTTATATGCGCGAACTGGCAGCCAGCTTCCCGCGAAATCACCATGTGACTGTTAAACTACTTTACATCGCGGCGCGACAGTCACCTAAGCACTGGCCAGGCACGGTGGCTGCTTTTCTTTTATAGGCGCCAACTGGCAGCCAGCTTCCCGCGAAATCACTATGTGACTGTTCAAACTACTTTACATCGCGGCGCTACAGTCAGCTAAGCATTGGCCAGGCACGGTGGCTGCGTTTCTTTTATAGGCGCCAACTGGCAGCCAGCTTCCCGCGAAATCACCATGTGACTGTTAAACTACTTTACATCGCGGCGCTACAGTCACCTAAGCACTGGCCAGGCACGGTGGCTGTGTTTCTTTTATAGGCGCCAACTGGCTGCCAGCTTCCCGCAAAATCACCATGTGACTGTTACACTACTTTACATCGCGGCGCTACAGTCAGCTAAGCATTGGCCAGGCACGGTGGCTGCGTTTCTTTTATATGCGCGAACTGGCAGCCAGCTTCCCGCGAAATCACCATGTGACTGTTAAACTACTTTACATCGCGGCGCGACAGTCACCTAAGCACTGGCCAGGCACGGTGGCTGCGTTTCTTTTATAGGCGCCAACTGGCAGCCAGCTTCCCGCGAAATCACCATGTGACTGTTAAACTACTTTACATCGCGGCGCTACAGTCACCTAAGCACTGGCCAGGCACGGTGGCTGCGTTTCTTTTATAGGCGCCAACTGGCAGCCAGCTTCCCGCGAAGTCACCATGTGACTGTTAAACTATTTTACATCGCGGCGCGACAGTCACCTAAGCACTGGCCAGGGACGGTGGCTGCGTTTCTTTTATAGGCGCCAACTGGCAGCCAGCTTCCCGCGAAATCACCATGTGACTGTTAAACTACTTTACATCGCGGCGCGACAGTCACCTAAGCACTGGCCAGGCACGGTGGCTGCGTTTCTTTTATAGGCGCCAACTGGCAGCCAGCTTCCCGCGAAATCACCATGTGACTGTTAAACTACTTTACATCGCGGCGCGACAGTCACCTAAGCACTGGCCAGGCACGGTGGCTGCGTTTCTTTTATAGCCGCCAACTGGCAGCCAGCTTCCCGCGAAGTCACCATGTGACTGTTAAACTACATTACATCGCGGTGCGAGAGTCACCTAAGCACTGGCCAGGCGCGGTTTATAGTTCCATATATGTATATTAGCTTACCAAAAAGAATACTCTTTTATACTATAAGAATTGCTCCTGCGAAGGATATTGTAGTTACTCTGTAGTTCTTGTTAATACTATGTGTTAAGCCGATGTATCGGAGACTTTCCAAAGCAATGATGTATCACTCTGTTTCTAAATCAGTTAATATTAAAAGCAAAGCAAAAATAATATATACAGGGTGAAGTGTTCTATAGTGGTTGTCAAGACCATACGCAGGTTTTCTGACATGGAAAACAGCTCTTCAGCCAACCAGAGGCTTGAAAGATTATCAGGACCTTATTCAGCACTTTTTTATTATTGGTTTATCTAGCTATCCAACTTTTTTTTTCTTAATATTTTTTTTTCATATTTTAAAATTATAATTTTTGCTAATTTTTAAAACTTTTAGGTTTTTTTTATATTTTTTAATGTTTTTTAAAATATATGTATTTTTTAATTTTTTTAAATATATTTTTAATTTTTTTCAAATTTTTTTTTAATTTTTTAAATATATTTTTTAATTAGTTTTAAATATTTTTTTATTTATGTTATTTTTATTTTTCATTTTTTTTTTTTCTAAATTTTTCTAATTTTTTCAATTAAAAATATGAATTCGAGTTTGCAGCTAATTTATATTGGCATAAATTATATATTTTTTAATTATTTCTTTTTTTTACTTTATTAATATTTTTTTTTAATTCATCTTAAATTTTCACATTCTTAAGAATTTTTTACTTTTACCAAATGTTTTCTAAAATATTGTTTTCCAGTGACCTCTTAAGCCGTCGATAACGATCAGGGAATAGATCGTGTTGTCATGTTCTCTTAATCTTGTAGCAGTTCTGCTTTATGATCGCATCACGATTCGCACGAAAATCGCTCAATTTGCTAAATACTTGTATGTCTACGCTACTATTAGACCCGAATTGAGCTCATTTGTTTGTGTTTTGCATAATTCGTCATGTGGGTTGACTTCTTTTCAATTGGCACACAAATCAGCGTGTTGTCAACTTTATTTCCTATTGATTTCGCTGAATTTGAAATGAGTAAAAATGTGATTAGCCTACAGACCTACTTACTCATAAAGCTACATTGCTCATATGTACATACTATACATGAAGCTTTCTTCTACTTTCTATAATTGTGTTTTTTAAACGATTATTTTTTAAAATTCCTTGACTTGTTTTTCGAAGAAGTTTCGATGTCTTTTTCGTTTTACAGAATTTTAATTGTTCTAAAATTGATTCGAAATCATTACTAATGTTTTGAAGATTTCAACATCACTGAAGTTCAGAAGTCAAGCAGAGAAGCTCTATTTTAAATGCGGGTAGTTTCAGAAACGTGTTTGATGGAAATAATGGCTTTGAGGTTTATTGATCAAGTATTCCTAAAACTTAAAATTTCAGCGTTGCCGATGTAACGAAGACTTTCCGAAAGAAAAGTGCTTATAACTAGATTTCTAAGTTCGATGAAAAAGTACATATGGATGTTCTGGTTATAGCAATTTATTCATTGGCTTCGTACAAGCAAGTATCAAGAGAAAATCGACTTCAGATCTTAAAAAATAGTAACATGTCTCCTTTATCTTATCTTAACACCTAAAGTATATCTTAGGATCGGCTAAATATCTAGTTTTTCATCTCTAGCCTCGTCAGTGCTTTCAACTCTTTTGGTTTTGGATACTTTTGTTAGATGAGGCACATTTTATCCACTTTCTGTTTGCATTGATATTCTAGCCTCAAAGTAGGATAGATCCTTTGACATTTTCACATTTACTTCTCTTAAGATTTTGCAACATCTGGTTTAAAATCGATTTATCGGATTTTAGAAATTTTTAAATAACGCTTTTTTTTAATGAAGGTGAGGTTGATTGGGCCAATGGTCAAATCATGAGAATAGATTTTTTGATATGAAAAACATTTGTTAAAAATATAATCAACACTTCGATGAGTTCTGAAAGTTGTTACTAGACCCTTAATTTATAGAGGTAAGCCACAAAAGAAGTATAATAATTTCGGTTCAACATCAATCAAAGTTGCCAATGCTATAATGTTAGTATTCTCCTTTCAAAAGTATACTATTTTTTAGATTTCTTGAACGCTTGTTATTGTAAATTGTAGTAAACAATTCTATTAAGATATTTCACATTAGATATGCACATTCATCAGCATATTTCGACGTATAAATATATAAAAATAAGCCTAGTTGTCATATCAGTAAATCTTTGCTAGAAACTAGGGTGTGTCAACTGCTTATTAGACTATATTCCGCAGCCTACTTATTTCCATTTTTGCGCCCTTTCAACGCTTCAACGCGCCTTACATAAACAATGTAATGCCTATAATTACATATACTTGAATATACATGCATACATACATATAGATCGATATATACCTTTCGAAATCTTATAATATCGCTAAGCATCGTAATGAGCGCACTTAGCCTTGTTTGTTATTGAAGCGTGTCGCGCGCTGCCCTTACATTCGCCCTACCTTTTTATTGTTGTTATATTATTGCTATGGAAAATTCACTTTTGCCCATTTAATTTTTTTTCCATAGTAACTATATGAAATTATTTTTATTTTTTTCCCTATACAAGGAATATTCTTTATAAGCAAATGTAATGCTAACTCATATATTGGGTAGTCGAAAAAGTTTTTTCGTATTTTGTTAAAAGATGTGGTTGCAGTCGTATATCTCCGTTGCTACCAATCACATTGTGTTATATCATATAGTGTTGGAAAGGTGAGATTTATTTTAACAAAAAAAAAAACATTAAATTTGGGAAAGTTTGAAAAAAAGTTACAGCTGTTCAAAAATGACTGAAAGAATTAAGAATTTTTGTATAGAAAAGGGAAGAATGCCACGCAAGCCACCAATGAAATTTGTGAAGTGAAATTTCGATTTACACTGATGAAAGTTTTAGACTGATAGAATAATGTCTCTAGCGGAAAAATGGCCAAAGTGGTCGACTAAAATGGTACATATTTGTTTATTTATTTATTAGTATAAATATAAGGAAAAATAAGTTGAAGCTTGATTAGAAATACGAAAAGACTTTTTCGACTACCCAATATAAGGTTTCCCAATAAAAGTCATATGATTTCTTAAGGTATTTTCTTAAGTTCTAAATATATAGCATAATTTAAATGGCCTCTACGATTTTTGTTTGCTGGAACGAATTCAATGAACCCAATGAACTTTTTCCACTAAATCAAGTCATATATCATGAATGGCATGTTCATATTGGCTTGTAAAGCTTGAAGAGAGTCTGTTTTATTGCTAAAGACCAATGACTTCAAATAATCCCACAAGAAGTAGTCTAATGGTGTTAAATTATAACTTCTTGGAGGCCGTTCAGTGTTACAATTTCTTGAAATAATCGCATCTCCAAAGATGTCTCGCAATAATTCGGTTGTTGCACGCGCTATGTGGCATGTAGCCCCGTCTTGTTGGAACCATATCTTTTCCAGAACAACTTCTTCCAATTTCGGCCATAAAAAGCTTCATTTCGAAAGAATGAATTACGGATCGATGATACCACCAGACCAAAAACCACACAAAACTGTCAATTTAGGTGAATGTAATGGTTGTTCATGCATAATTTGTGGATTTTCTTTGCAACAGAATTCACAGTTTGGTTTATTTACCGCAACCACTCAGATGAAAGTGAGTCTCTGAGGATAAGATCATTTTCAAAAAAATCGTTATTGTTTTCAAGTTGTTCCAAGGCAAAATCACCCAATTTACTTCGTTTACGGTGGTCTAATGGGTTCAGTTCTTGAGTGAGAACAATTTCATACGGATGCAAGCCCAAATACTTTCTCAAAATCCGCCAGGTTGTGGTTTGGGACAGTCATAACTCTTGAGAACGTTTTGGAATCGACAAATTGCGGTCTTAAGCAACACTTGCCTGAACGGCCATCGAAGTTAACGTTTTTATTGATTTATTTTATTTAAAAACTTTCATTTTTCATTTGTGCAGCTCGTAAACATATTACACTACGATTTGATATGGTTATATTTTTAAACAATGTATCGGATTTTACCACAAATTCCACATTATTCCCGCATAAAGTTTTTATTAGCAAACAAAATTGAGAATTTCATCATGAATTGCATTATTGATATTCGCAGAAATGAGAAAAGTGTTCTAAACTCGAAACAACTATTTTATAAGCAAAATTCTTCTATGTGTGTGTGTACATGAAAGTAATAGTAAAAGTGTTTAAAATAAATGCAATTAATTCCATAGCAAATGTAACTAATTGACTAAACGGCTTTGAAACTTCAAATATGTGTATTAGAATGTGTTTGTTGTTGTTCTATTTTCGTTGCATTGGGGTTTTCACACAGCTGTCGCCTGCTGAAAGTGTTTAATATAATTGTAACATATTTCACAACTTTTTTCTATGACTGATTTTATTTACTTCACCCGCTCTGCTTACACTTGATTATAAATAGAAAAATCCCAAAGCGCGTAAATGAGGAAATATCAACGAAAAAAGTGTCAGACATCTGTCTGTCTGCATCAGTATCTATGTGTGCAGCCAGCCGTGTGTACAAATCGCTTGGGAAGGCAAACTTTCTAATCCTTTTGTTGGCATTGGGCGACAAAATGTAACAGAAGAATGTTATGTTGCACATACATACAATCAAAGCTATGTTATGTATGTATGTGTATGTACATATATGTTAGTGTGCGTTCGTAAATAAAACAGGTGTTACAAACTAACTGTAAACAATAATAAAATTATTATTATAGATTCTTATAGAAAGCTCAACAACATAGTGGGTAATTTTGTGAATCCCGAAATTTCGGTATTGTAAATTGAAAATTCGGGATTCCGTTATTATTAAAAATTCTTATAGAAAGCTCAACAACATAGTTGGTAATTTTGTGAATCCCGAAATTTCGGTATTGTAAATTAAAAATTCGGGATCCCGTTTTTTTTTCAAAGTTAACTATAACTAAATTTTTTCATAGCAAGATGATTTCATTGGCGTTAGTGAAATAGTTTTGTAGCATCCTCCTGCGCTCCTACGTGGTTGGTTCGAAGTGGGCTAGGTTAAAATATACAAATCTTTATTAACGATTTCTATCATTATTAGGCTCTGTTTATATAGGGTCGTATTTCATTTCGTTCAATAACAGTTCGGAATAGTCGAGAGGTTTTGGGCTCAAAAGATCGATCGCCTCGCACTGGTGTCAAATTTTTCAGTAAAGAACAGTGTTACAGTTAGAAAACGAAAAAGTAGTAATACAACTTAAACTTTTTAGTCATGAAATTTAAATCTTGTTTTTTCGAGATACCATTTTCAGCTCTAAAGATTAGAATTACAATAAAAAATTGTTTGAAAACAATCCCGGAATTCTAATCCCTTGTTTTTTGGGATTCCATTTTTCAATGTCGAATGTTGAAATTAAATGCAAACCTTGTTTAGAATTCGTTGAATATATTTTTTGATTACTTTTGATGCTACTTATCACTATTTATGTATGTATGTATATGTATACAAACCCTATCCGAAATTCAAATTACGTATTTTCGGGATTACAAAATTTCGTAAGTAAATAAAATTGATTGCATTTATTTGTGATTATTTTTTTTATTGCATTTTAAAATCTTTTAGAAAAATATCAATCCGATCCCGAAGTTCGAATCCCGTTTTTCGGGATTATAAAATTGATTGACATTATTTGCGATTACTTTCTTCATTACATTTTAAAATCTTTTGAAATAATATCAATCCCGATCCCAAAATATGAATCCCGTTTTTTCGGGATTTCATTTTCCAATATCCGTGGCTTAAAATGCGTGCTATAGCAAAAGTGACAGCGGCATCATTAATCACACCAATGAAAGTATAATTGCACCTGTGCAATATAAATTTTTTCTTCTTCGCGCTGTCATTGATTTCTACGGCTTTGTGATTTATACAATTTTAATCAATCAACACAAGCGCGTAATTTTAATGCTGTCAATTGTGTGCGACTTAAGAATTCGCTATTTAAATTGCTAATATTTATTCATATGTTCATAAGTGTGTGTGTGTGTGTGTGTGTGTGTTGCGTTGAGCTGCTGCGGACGCTCTCACATTCTTCATTTGTCATTTGCTTTCATTTCACTTGCTGCAAATGAAATATGAAAAGCAACGTGACACTAATATTTTAAGCGCACAACTTAGCTTAATTGATTTTAATTTTATATTTTTTTCTACTATCTTTTTTACTATTTTTTGTTGTTGTTATTTTTTTCTATTTTTTATTTTTATTTTTTTTTTTCACCCCACAAATAAGCCGTGTGTGAAGGTTAGGCCTTATTATATTTGTTGTAATTATTCTATATAAATATTATGGCACAATAACAAGCAACAATAAAGAACAATTTGTTCTATGTTGTTGTAAGCGCGCCCACAGCTGCTGCACTCGATTTGAAAAGTAACATTGAATAAAAATTTGCATAAAAATAATTTCAATAAAACTTCCATAATAAAAAGTGGACTCTATGGGGCGTTGAATTTGTTTAGGAGGCGGTGGGCGAGTGAAAGCGTGTGTGCAGCAATATGAGTTAATACTTCGTTACACGGCTGCGGAAGTGCGTAGCAGCTGACCGGCCTGCATTTCTCTTGTTTTTGTTGTCGTTTCCTTTGTCAAATTGTTGGCGGAAAACTTCAACTGGATTACCGTAGATAAAAGCAATTAGTTTCCTGCTATTTTCAATACAGTTACTGCCATTGAGACTGATTAATATTGTATCAATGCGCTTTAAATAATATTTTTCACTGAATATATCAGTTAAGCATAATGCTTGTTTACAGTTATTAGCTGCTAAATTTGATGAGTCGATTTATTTTATTAATTAATGCAAAAAGTGGTTGATAAAAACTATACAAAACTATAAAACATAATATTGGGAGAGCTTGCTGTACAAAAAAGATTTCAGAGAACATTGGAAAGCTCTTTGATATAGTCTAAAGTATCTTTATAGGTTAGATCTATAATCCATTGATCAGTTCAGCTCGTTTCAAATTTCTTGAAGATAATTTGTCAGATAAAAAAAACTTCCTTGGGACGCTGGTCTAAGTCGCCAGTTCCCTTAGTTTCCTAGTCCGACAACTATTGACAAAATACGAAAAGACTTTTTCGACTACCCAATATACATATACATATGTATGTACATAAACATACAGTCCACAAAGCTTCGACACCCTTTCATG
Source organism: Bactrocera tryoni (assembly GCF_016617805.1). Lineage (NCBI taxonomy): Eukaryota > Metazoa > Arthropoda > Insecta > Diptera > Tephritidae > Bactrocera > Bactrocera tryoni. The sequence goes on along the minus strand of NC_052502.1, from coordinate 75,287,242 downwards.
CCTTTATTTTGTGTATTTTTCGGCTGCAAAATTAGCCGAGTTGAGGAATTGCGCTTTGTCTTTAGACTTAAAAAGATTTCCATGCATTCATTTTCGCTTTCTTTTATAAACAGTATTTGGTTTTAGCACATGTGACTTAAGTAAAAAAAGGCGTAGTTTAATTAAGTTAAATATGCCAGAAAGGCGTGAGCTGAAGAATGCCGCAAAAAAGGAAATAAATAAGACTACAACAATAAGACAATAATCAGCGTCTGTCTGTGGTAATTTAAGCGCGCTTACTTAGTCACACCCTAATTTCGTTGGCTGACGCTAATTAAATTGTATACTTTCGGCGAAAATTAACAGTTTAAAATGCATCAATTCATAATATCCTTTTATTTTAATTCTTTTTAGGCTTGACTTACAACAAATATCGGTTATTATGAGTTGTTGCGCCTGCCTACACGGCTTGAACTGCCTTTAAAAATAACACGCTAAACTTTGAGTGAAATTTTTTCTTTCACTTTTCTTCGAGTTGAATGCCCAAAAACGGCGCGGCGCATACGGTCCGAAAGCGCGCAGCTGCGGCGTTGCATAGCGCGCACCTTTCAAACAAATACTGAGTATGCTGGTACACATTTAGATGTTTGCAGATAATTTTTTTTGTGGCCTTTAATTTTAATCGCTATTATAATTCTTTGTTACGCTCCTCTTTGTTTGCTTATTTGCTGTATAACCCCTTGACAAGCGCAATAAAATGCTTAATTAATTGGCGGCAAATTCGCAAAAAACTGTTACACATTTATATTATTGCTTTTATGTATAAAAAAGTTCACACGACTTGGGTTTGCCATTTTTTGGTACTTTTTTTTGCTGAATTTATGTTTTTAGAGGCGAATTAAGTTGAACGTAAAATATAATAAAAATACAGCAAACCAAACTACATATGAACTAAGGCGTGAAAAGCTGAATTAAGTTACGAATCCCGAAATTTCGGGACTGGAAAACGACGAAAGTCGAGATCCCGAATTTTTTTAAACATATTTTTGTCGTTTTTAATTAATTGATTGATTTATTTATTTGATGCGCGAAAAGCTGAATTATATGCCTAGTCCCAAAAATGACGGACTGGGAAATTATAAAAATCGGTTTTGCCGAAATTTTTTAACGCATTTTTATTCAATAATGTTAAATTTTCTATATAATTAGTAAGTTGTTTTACTTGAATTGATGGGCAAGCTTTCATATACCTATATATGTAGTTGATTTGGCTGTTAACGCTTAATACATTATATTCAATTAAAAAATATTACTAATTCAATATTTATACCATCAAACAGAGCTTTTAAAAAAATAGAAAGAAATAAAATAAATAAATAGTTAGAAATAATTTCGGGATCCTTCTGCTTTGTGCCACATTTCCGTATGCACTGTCACAAATGAGTCACCTACAGTTGCAAGAGGTTATGCAGTTGCACCAAAGCCTTGCAAAAAAAACGTTAGAAATGGCACGCCTTAAATGGCGGGAAGTCCAAGTCGAGAAATCACGCCACAGCTCTACCTATGTTGTGGTGTAAAAACCATTGAGTTAGCTCCCAATACTGCACTTATAACTGCAATTCTGGTTTTGTGCGCTCAAAAAGACCCGACTTAAAAAGCGTGACGTTGAGCGTGCAGAGAGTTAGAGAGACGCTCAGTTCAGGAGTGAAAGAGCGCTAAGCCATGAGCTACGAGAGAGTGGTCGCACTCTCTACTTCCGTCAAAAGGCCGCCATGAGCGCTTTGCAGTGTAACTGATCTGTTTTCTTGCGTATTTCTTCATGCCGCGCTCGTTCTTATTTACTTCGCTGTCCACAAACAAAAACCTGTTGAAGCGACGGTTTTTGTTTGTAGTTTAAATGGACCAAGTTTGTTTGTTGTTTTTTTTTCTTGCTAGCTTCAATTCTGCGAAGCTATTGCCTTTGGTATGTTGCTGAACTTGTCATCGCCGGCTTATTTTGTTTACACTCATTGTTTTTCCACTGACACTTAAATATTTCTAAATAAACACATTAAATGCCAAATAAGGGCGAATATAAACAAAACAATAATAATAACTTTTTTTTTGTTCATAAATAACACCTAATACTTTATGAATAACAACATGTGTAATAAAAATTTTACATACAGTGGATTTCTTAAGTTTTTTTACTTATGGAAAGTAATTCATGCGTCAATGTGGATTGAGAAATTGTACGGGACGATCGTTTTGGCCGACAAACAAAGTTAGTTTACTGTTAGATGAAGTCCTCTTCGTTGGAGGATTTTCTACTTTAGGCAGAAACGTCGCTAAGTAAATATTATTTTTTTTTTATGATTAGTAAATTTTGTTGCTCTGTTGAGCTTGACTAAGCTTTGCAAAGATTGGTAGTTTGGTTGCTTAGCTTAGCGTAAGCCGACGTTATTTTGTAACATACTGTAGTCCATTCAGAACTGATCGTACATCTTTTTACTACTTAAATGGGCATCATTTACACTGTCTCTCCTGTTTTCTATCACGCATTTTGTACACCCACACATTTGTTTTTATTTTCCACTTATTCATCCCATCATTTATTCATTCATATATTCGCTAATGGCTATTCGATTACAAGCCTTGGCTTTATGTGTAGGTATTAAAGACTTCTAAGCCACTTGGTGATTATGTGGCTGCGTCAGCTTTGACTTCTTAGAATCTACGTTTTGTGTATGAATGAATATAAATTTCTTAATAATATTTACGCCTCTTAATTTAGTAATATGAGAAATATTTCGAGGTGGTTATTGCGTTATAATTACAATGAATTGCTCGTTTGATTTGGTTGTTTCCAGAAAAGCCACACATCTGGCTGTTTCTCGCTGCTCTTTATATACAGATATAAACAGCAAAATCTTAAAGTGCAAAGGGTCCCTTGAAAAGTAACATCTCGTCGTCAATTCTTTGCATTCAGTTCAAAGATTTCTCTAAATTATTTCACAGGTTCTTAACTAGTTCTAAACGGCCAATATCAGGTCGCATTTTCTGCAAACTGACATTTAATTATTATTTAATTAATGTAAACCTATTCTAGCTACTCCGACATCACCTGCCTTGTACCTGTATTATACAATTAGCAAAATTAGCTATGTATGTCATAAAATATTGAACAATTTGCGGTTGTTGTTATTCATTCATTTCGTATACAAATAAATATCGCACCTCATAAAGTGGCTAATTGGTAAGCACTTGTAAATAATTTTGTGCAGAAAGCAGCCAAAATTTGCATAATTATTGACGTACTACTCAGCCGCCGAATACTTTTGTTGTTATTGGCTGACACAGCCAAATTTACTGAAGTGTACTCAAAAACTTCTTTATATCCCCTATATATTGGTTATAATTGGTTTAAAACAATAAACACGTTTCTGAAGAGGAGCAAATAAACGGTTTTATGTTATTTGTGAGCAGTGGAGAGTTTGTAGACTTTTTTGAAATGCGCAAAAGTCGAAATATAACTGTTTTTATGCACAGTGTGATAGTATTTATGTAATTTTCACACTATATTTGTTTAGTGTAGAGTTTGTAGACTTTTTAAAATGCGCAAAAATGAAAGTAAAACTGTTTTTATGCACTGTGCGATAGTATTTATGTCATTTTCACACTTTGTTTGTTTACTGAAGAGCTTGGAGACTTTTTAAAAATGTGTTGAAATTCAAGTACTGAATATTTTAGAATTCTCTACATCATAGTTTGAAAATTGTTGAAGAAGCTATGTTATTAATTTAGATCATTATACATATTTTGCATACTTTCACTTGTTAAAACTTTTATTTTTATTTTTAAGTTGCAATAGTCTAGACGTCTCAATGGACTGGTTTGTGTCTCAGTTTTATAGCATACTCTGGCTATGAATTTTTATCGCCTCCTATCGATCTGTGGAATAAACAATTAAGTCACTTCATAGTAAATCTACAGCTCGCTTAGATATAATGACACGTGAAAAGTAGAATGATATAAATTATAAGAAATTGCAGATAGAATAAATTTACATTTCACTTTTCTTTGTACTCGTATATTTACTACCAGATACATATGTATGTATGTATGTACATATGTATATAGGTGGGTACACATTCTCACATTCTCAGTCAATTTATCACATTTTTTTGCGCAGGTTCGTAATTATATTAGAATGAGCCAGTTAAGCGCAGTAGTCCATCTTCCACTTGATATTTGCTTAGTAAATAAAGCGGTTTATTTGTTTAACTTCTATAGTGCCACAAAAATGAGTCAATTGTGTCACATACCTTATTTTACATACATACATACATATGCATGTATGAACAATATATATGTATTCATGTATGTACGTATATTTGTTTGCACTAATGTAAAAATTGTGTCACAAGCGATTGTTGTAATCTTTAAAAAATGCATAAATATTGAATCATCTTTAAAAATAACAGTTAAAACTCGCCTCGTTTTTATGAAATGTATGCCCAAAATTGTTTTTACGTGATTGAAAATTAGTTTGCAACATCTTTTTGCTATTGGAGAGTTTGGAGACCTTTATGGAGAGTTTAGTTTTTCGTTTACATTGTTCCACAAGTCCTGTGTAATAAATTTAATTTGACTGAGAAGTGTTTTTGCGTAGTGTAGAGTTTGAAATCTTTATGTAAAGCTGCGTTATTGTTTAAAAATTGTGATAATACGCTGTGGAGTGCACAATATCAAACATTTATTTATGTGGGCAGTTTGGAGAGTTTTCGAAATGCGTCAAATGCAACTTCTTTTTTAGGTGAGGCGTACATAAAATTTGCTTATCAAACTTTTTTTATGTGGAGAGTTTGGAAAGTTTTCGAAATGTGTTAAATCAACTATTTAAGGTGATGGTTATAAATGAGAAAGCTGTTTGTTTAGCAATTGTTTTACAAAGTATAAAGTTCCTAAAAACATTTTGTTTTTGATATTGTGTATAAAATACTTCGTGCCGCATAAAGCTAAAATTCTTGTGCATATGCAGCTTGCAGTGTTCTCAGAAGTTTTAGTTTCTGGCAAAATGTGCGCGTGCTATTTTTACTTTCAGTTTAAAAGCAGATGCAAAAATGCTGTAGCAAGCGTTGCAGCTAGTTGCAACTTGTTGGCGTATTCCTGGAAACTGTCTAGGCTTATCGCTGCAATTTGCTTTTATTGCAAAAACTTATTCCCTGGAATTTTTTGCATTGCACTCTTTTTCAGCAACTTGCTTTTTTTAAACCCTCACTCAGTTTGTCACTATGTGACTTGCTTTTTCATATAAAGGACTGCTTTTTTATTTTCGGTTGTATATATGTATATATGTATAAACGTTAGTATATGCATATAGAATTATTTGTCAGAAGCTTTTGCGGTTTCATGTGACCGTCCTAATTGCTTACATATCATATTAGAGTGCAGTAAATTTAAATATATTTCCAGCGAATCAATTTTGGGTGACCGCCTTTAATGACTCTACTCATATAGACATATAATCTTATTTGCCATTAAAATTGATGAACGCATGCGTGCAATACACTTGCTCACTTGAAACGCGTCATTTGCTGCTGCAACGGTGAGGGCGCGCGCGGTAAATGGTACCAAATTGGCGCGTTCGCAGTTTGTAAACAAGCAGACCACACAACTACTAAATTAAAATAAAAACAACACCACTTATGAGTAACTCGCAAAGAAATTACGCGCTTACTGCGGGTTCAATTAAATCTGAAGTCTACAGATCATGCGATCTGTCAACGCGATCACGCACGCCCACCTGGTGAACGCGCTCAGCACATTTATTGGGGAGAGCGTAGCGCAGCGCGCTGCTCTGCATTTGTAGCTAACGCTTGTGGGTGGGCGCTGAAGGCGCGTTGCTGAGAGCGCAATGCACGCGCTCACCTGCACTTGTTTACTCAAAAGTTCCAAATCATGTCCATGATGAATTTGTTGACTCACCGCACTCATTTGTTGAGCGCATACCAACTCATGTGTTAGTAGAGCGCTAACACATACGCCAGCCGGCAAACGAACCCGCGCACACCAAGTCCACAGCAAAAAGCGTCTCAAACAAAACAAAGCTATACCTACATATGTCGAGCTGCCAGCCGCTCATCACCTCCGTTAACGCTCATCAGTAACACCTCGATTCGCGCGCTTCACCAATTCTGCAAGTCTCAAGAACGCCATCAACAACAAAGCCGTTTGCTTATCGCAGCGCGTCGATCGCCTTGCATGGCGCGGCGCGGCATTTGCTTAAAAAGTATAGAATACAACAGCGTACGTTTCATTTGCGTTAAGACAGCGCGTTCGTACAGAACGTACACTCTGTAAAAATAAGCCATAAAAATTCCGTATAAACAAAACAGACAACGAGATCGCGTCGTACAGGTCAAAGCACAAGTGTTTGCGTTTGTGTCTAAATAATATCGTTTGTTGATCGTTTTATTTTTTGGAAGTGTATAAATTTTCAAAAACGTTGCAAATGCACAATTTGTGCGGTTCGTAAGCTTCTAAAAGTTTTGAAATCTCATATATATATTCATTGAATATATGTGTCTTGCCAAAAAAGGTACGAGCCGTAAAAGAAGATCGATCGAAGATCGCTATTGATTGACTGATCGTGCGAGCGTTGAGCGTGTGTTTATGTGATCGGAATTGGAAATTGGAATTTTTCAACATTTTTCAACGTACATTTAATCGTTGGAAACCAAAAACGGCGTCCACTCGAAGTTGAACAGGTTTATAAACATACAGACATACTTACAGTTTTTTTTTTTTTTATAAATATATACATATCTACATATATGTGTATCTGTAATTCTCTCAAATAATTTGCGCACGCACAACACTTAAAAGTTCCTTAATTTTATGCACAACTGTGCTTAAAGTAATCACACAGCTAATAATAAAAAATAAATAAATAAGTAATAAACAACAACAAAATCAGCGAACGCCGAATGACTCCAACTACAAATATCGCAGATAAAATTGTAAATTGTAAGTTCGTGTAAGCTGCGGCAGCGACATATACATGAAAAATGCATTCATTATATCTTAACGAGCATTTATTTGATGCACAAACGAGCACGGGTCTTGACCACAACACCGAACGTAACAGTACACCAGTGTCCGTTGTGGCGACAAGGAATACGCAGCTTTGCGTGAAAGCGCATAAACCGATTGAAAAGAAATTGCTGCTTGCTTTGAAAAAGTTCATCAAGTGAAGGACTACACGCCAGTGTTTAAGCGAGCGACTAGCCGAGAACAAAGAACGACACTGAAAAGTGAAAGTTAAGCAAGTTGTGCTAGAGAAATCGAACAAAACGTTATTTTTTTTAGCGAAAAAAGGTGTGAAGAGTACAATTTTAGTTTGTGAGCAAAGTGTTCCACAAGTTCAATACAGTGTTTGAGCTACTAAAACTTCAATAA